>NC_142811.1:37829234-38114234 GCF_049724085.1 Artemia sp. Qi Xiang Cuo | reverse complement strand
AATATATTTTTAATGTAATAAGATTGAAATAAGCAAATGCATTATGCAAAATACAAATGTTTTCATCAAAATCTTTTGCTGCTTGGTGCAAGATAAGGAATTATGTAATGGTGCTAGTTAAAATATTTTTTTCTTGAAAAAGATGAGGAAATTTAAGATGGTGTTGTTCAAAATGTATTATTTCTTGAAATAAGATGGAAATAAGCACGGGTGCTATTTAAAATACAAAGAATTTTCTTCAAAATGTTTTGCTGCTTGAAATAATATGAGGAAATATTCGCAGGTGTTGCTTAAAAGGTATTGTTCCTTGAAATAGGATTCGAAATAAGCAAATACATTATTCAAATACCCAATATTTTCTTCAATTTTTTACTGTTTGACATAAATAAAAAATCAGCCATGGTGTTGCTCAAAATGTATTGTTTCCTGAAAGAAAATGAAAAACAAAGCAAATAAATTATTCAAAATATCAAATATTTTCTTCAAAATGTGGTGCTGCTTTAAATAAAAATAGTATTGTTAAAAATGTATTGTTTCTTGAAATTTGACGGAAACCCATAAGTTACGCATAATATTTGCTATTTGGAAGCATGCAGACATTTTTTTTTTTTTGGGAGGGAGGAGGGAGTTATTCTTGGGATGGATTACTATAGGAAGAATCTTCCTTGGGGAGGGAAATTTCTAGGGGGTGAATATTCCAGAGGAAAAGTCACACTGGGAGATTTGACAGAATTACTATACGAAATTCTTTTTAATTGTTTTATATGCTTTTTGCCAAATTTTTCATGTGAAGATGTTTTGGGAGATTTATCGAGGGACTATTTTCCGTGTGTTTTGATTTCCGGGAAATAGTTTCCACGGAAGGAAGCATTTCTGAAGTGCTCGAGGCACCAATTAGAGATTAAAGTCTTAATCAAATGAATAAATGCTAAGTAGAATTTTTCAAGCTGAATCGTCTGCAAGCAATATTACCGAGAGGGGAGATTCACAGCGAGGATTGAATTCTCAGGAGAGAATTTGACGAGGGGATGTACCTTGTGTTAGATGAAATTTCAACGGAGGAGTCTTCTTTGAGAGGGAGGGGTATATTATTTTTAGGGTGAGCCAGGTTTACCCTCAGTATTTGAAAAACAAAAATAAATTGTTACATATGTGAGTTGGCTGACCTTTCCAGTATCTTGCTCTTTACGATAAAGTTTGACTATTTGTCCAAATTTCTTGAGAGTAGCTACTGAAACATGGGGTTGTTCTATTAGAATAAGAAGCGTTTTTAAAAGTAATTTTAGTGTTAGTGTAAGGAGCAAGATATTGAGGAGGGGGGCAACCCTTCATATACAGAATAAATCTACCGTAATTAACATACAAATTTCATTTAAATTTTTCATGTACGGTGAGCCAAATTTAAATTTGCAGTAGTTGAAAAATGCTCAAGCATTAATTGTAAGAAAACGTTTCTTTTTTTCGAGTGAAAGTAAGAAGTGACATTAAAACTTGAAACAATTATTAAGGACATGAAAGAGGCTTTCCCCTCCTTAACTCCTCGCTCTTTACGCTAAAGTTTAATTCTTAGTCACAATTCTACTTTTTAAAACAATAAAAGCTTTAGCATAAAGTGCAAAACGCTGAGGAGGGGACAGCCCGCTCATATACGGAATAATTTCTGTTGCTTTAAGTGTCAATGTTGCTCCTTACTTTTATTTAAAAAACCTTGTTTTTTTTTATTTAATTATGTTGCAGATTTGAATAAAGACTAAAAACAGAGAAACAAAATAGACAAATATAAATATATTATCCATACTCAAGCTAACAGAACACATTTATTTTGTTCATATCCAACTTTATTTTGATCTTCATAAAGTAATCCACCTTAAAACCTTCTTACATTCTCTCTATTCATAGATACGCCTTTCTCTGCAAAAAGTTACTTAAAGTATTAGTCGCTCATTCTCAGTAATTCAAAAACTAGAAAGTCAATCCTAATTTTTTTTATATTATTCTTCAGACATTTTAATTAAAAAATTTTTTTTTTTTTTTAATTAAAAACCCTTAAGTTCTTATGAACAGAATTGATAACCCAGAAATTAATAACAATAAATAGGCAATGCTTTAGTTTGTAAGATACCCCTTTATATTATTTTTTCTGTTATAGGCATGTTTATTTGTGTTTTTGAGGAAAAAAAACAATGGAAAAAATGTGCTGGCTAAATGGAATAAATTAGAAACAAGCCAAAAGCCTAGAAGTCCTATTGGAGTAGCACAGTTCATATGATTTTCAAAGAATTAGAGAGGCTCTTGGATACCAGTTTTCATATCAGATTTTTGGGTTGACAGCTCTTGAATTGATATCATTTTTCAATGACAAATCTTGTGCCAAAATCCTTGCTTGTTTCTATAACCAAATTCAAGGAAAAGAAGAGCAAATTTCAAATTGGACCTTAGAAGTTCCAGCTAGTTTTTGGATTCAATCATAAAGATTTAACCATAAAGAATTAAAAATTTTAGTTACTTTCAGAATATATAGTTGAACATTGTAAATACATACATGCATATAAAAATATCGGTGGTACTTGTGTATTATATAAAACACACTCGAGAACTTGTATCCAGAAGATGAGAAACTACCCGGTTTTGAAGCTGTCTATATTAGATAATTACCTTTGGCTCGTTGGGAAAATACTTTATATCTATACTTGAATTAAATGTTTAGTTGGTAATTTATTTAGGTTAGGTTTGGTCACATATTTATTATAATGTGCTTTGGGCGGCTCCCTTTCAAAAGTTCTTTGTGGTAGTTTTCACAATTTTGTTACTAAAGTATTATATTTACATTATATTTGTTTTATTTCATTAGCATTAACCAGAATACAAGTTTTCGAGCGTGTTTTATATAACACACTAGTACCATATTGGTTAGGCTGGAAGTATGAATTTCAAGATCGATTACTTAATTGTTTTTTTTTCATCTTAATTTTTGACATTAACATTCTAATGATTTTTGTTCGAAACTTAGGTTCGTAGCTTTTTTAACACTTTACAACAAGGACTTACGCCACTTTTATTTGCAGAGAAGTAATAACATAGAAAGACTTGCTTATTAATATTCATGAGTTACACACACACTTAAAAATTACTCAAGAATATTGCATTTTTCATTCACAGTACTATTTTCTTATGGATTTTAAGAAGCCAAATGGTTTATTCACGTTGTATAATTAAACAATTAGATATTATATAACTGAATAATTTTATTTATTTAAATTGATTAACTATTAATAAAAACATAATAAATAAGTAATTTATTTATCAAAAATAAATAATAATAACTAAATAATAATAAATTTATTTATTTATTTATTAAAAAAGTATATAATTAAAATAATTTTACAGAGAATTTTATTAGTTTAAATTGTGTAATGCTAGAACTTCAACTCAGTAAAACTGAAATATTTTGTTCAGTGGCCAAGGACCTTCAAATCTAAAAATGAATCTGAAGATCTTAACTGAATATAAATTTCGGCTCATATACTTTAAACCCACCTGCCATGCAAGAAAATTTAGAATAACATACCACAAACATGATCATAAACGTTAAAACTATGTTTGCCATAAAATCACTATGGTTTCTCTAACCCTGGAAAAATTATTTTTTCCATAAGATTATTTTTGCCATAAAATCACTATGATTTCTCTAACCCTGGAAAAATTTCCCAGAGACAGCCCCTTTCTTTAAAACCAAAGTAAGATCTTGGAGTGAATGGTTTCATGAAATAAAGATAGATGCTACTACTACAACTCACTACAGCACCGAGGTAACTGAGACCAACACAGCTACGGATGTCCTCCTCCCAATCAGTTCAAAACCAATCTCTTTACATCGTCAAATGAGGTTCCCATTTCCCTTTAATCTGACCTTACATCCTCCTACCCAAACCGAGAAAAACCTGTTTTCCATTTCATTTTTCGAACAGCCTGCAGTATGAAACAAGGTCAGTCAGTTGTGTACCCAGGACAGTCCATGAGCAATTTTTCTGAAAATATCTAGCGAATTTTCTCCGTTTTGTAGAGCACCGTTTCTTAGAGCATCCATACTTCATAAGGATATTTGACAACTGTTATCACTCTGACTTCCAATATAATAGTCTTGTTTCGTAGATATTTTTCTAGATTTTTTCAACTGCGAAAAAATACCCTAGGCAATGTCTCTTCTATTCTTTTATTGTTCGCTGCCCCCCCCCCCCCCTTCGTTAATAATAATACTACTAAGATAAGTGAAGCTGTTAACTTAATATATTTGTTGACAAGCGTCACCTTTCGTTTTTCACTTATTCTTCGTCTCAGCAGCTTCGTCTTCTTAATATTAATTTTCAAACCAATTCTAACACCTTGAATACGCAAAACCTCTAAAAGTCCATTCTTTTTCGTCTCACTTTCATCTAACATTCTAAAATGATCACCATAATCTAAGTCTAGAGACATTCTTCCTCCCCATTTAATTCTGTGTTCTCCCATCGCCTTTCTTGTGCTCCTTTGTCATTGCCTTTCCATGTGATCTAAAAAACCAAAGAATTTCTTAAAATCAATAAGAATATAAATTCATCCCCTTTCTGCGCTTTTCTATTTGTTTTAAAATGAAATCGAGCAGAACAATTAGATGCCGAACAGTAAAACACCTTGGGATATTACCAAATTGCTTTTTATCTTTTGCTTCTGATTTTTTTTTCTTTAATTACCATGCAACAAAACTATCGAAAATTGATATGAAGAGTAATGTAACAGAGATTGGCTTCGCACCATCGAAATCATCAGCAGTTCCTTTTTTTGTAACAGCAGTTATATATCTGTTTTCCCACTTTTTTTTTGGGAAATATCCAGTTTTAATAATATTGCAATGGATCCTTTAAACTGGGAAAGACTATTATTTTGCAAATGCTCTAGTAAGAGCTACTGGGAACTCGAAGGGCGTCACTGTTGTTCTGTTTAACAAGAAAAGCATCTTTTTAATTTCCAAAATTGAGACTTTGGACATTAAATTAGAATTTACTTTTGGATCTTCTGTTACAAAACTTGTTGAAAAAACAAGTTTTTTAAAAACAAGAAAAAACATTTAATAAACATACTGATATTTAGTAACCAAATTCTAATAATATTTGATTAATTAAATTTATACAAGAAAAAGCATTTATATTTACAAAAGTAAAAACATTTATATTTTTTCAGTAAAGTGCAAATTTTGTTCTGGCCTTGGGAAGGCATAGGGGTTTTGCGCCCAACTTATGTTTATGTATAAATGTATATATATAACATTTATATTTAATATAAATATTTTTACTTTTATAACTTTAATCAAACAAATAATATTAAAATTTTGATTACTGAATATCAGTATATGTATATTAAACTGACAATGCACATTCATTTGTATTTTTTCAGTAAAGTGCAAATTTTGTTCTGACCTTGGGAAAGCATAGGGGTTTAAAGCCCAACGTATGTTATTTCAGAACTTTCAAAACCCCTATGTCTTCCCAAGGCCAGAACATAAATTTCGCTTTAATGAAAAAATATATAAATGTTTCTACTTTTATAACTTTAATAAATAAATTAAAATTAACATTTTGATTACTAAATTTCAGAATATTTATATTAAACCGACAATGCACATTCATTTGTATTTTTTCAGTAAAATACAAATTTTGTTCTGGCCTTGGGAAGGCATAGGGGTTTTGAGCCCAACTTATGTTATTTCTGCTCGTTTTGAGTTTGACTCGGTTATTTATTGTGATTTCTGTTCGTTTTGGGTTTCATTTATTTATCGATGATGATTTTGCTTGGTGGATTATTTCATTTTATTTTTGCTTATTTTTTGTGCAATGGAGTTCTTTACTTTTCTTTGAAAAACTTATTTTGTGGAAAAAGATTTTTAAATTAATTTCTGTTCGATTTATATTGACATAGTCTTTTCAGGGAAATAGAAAATAACACTTATAAATCTTTTCTTTTTTTAAGCACCAAATATATTCTTTAAATATTTTGTTACTTGAAACAAAATAGGGAAATTTGTGATGGTGTTGCCTATAATCTGCTGACTCTTGAAATAAGATGGAGATAAGCAAAACGTTATTTAAAATACCAAATAGTCCTTAAAATTGTTTTGCTGCTTGAAATAATATGAGGAAATACGTGATGGTGTAGCTAGAAATGTATTTGTCCATGCAATAAGACGGAAATAAGTAAATTTTTTATTCAAAATAACAAATATTTTCATCAAAATATATTGAAGCTTGAAATAAGATGAGGAAATACGCGATGGTGTTACTCAAAACGTAATGTTTCTTGAAATAAGAGGGAAATAAGCAAGTTTGTTATTCAAAATAGCAAATATTTTCTTAAAAATATTTTCCTGCTTAAAATAGGACGATGAAAATAGATTTCTCGAAATAAGATGGTAATAAGCCAATTCATTATGCAAAAAACTAAATACTTATTTGAAAAGCGTTATTTAAAATACCAAATAGTCCTTAAAAATGTTTTGCTGCTTGAAATGAAATAAAGAAATACGAGAGAATGTTGCTCAAATTGTATTGTTTCTTGAACTAAGATGGAAGTAAGAAATGCTCTATTCAAAATAACTAATGATTCTCACAAAATCTTTTGCTGCTTGAAATAAAACGAGGAAATATGTTTTAGCACTGCTCAAAATTTATTTTTAATTTGAATAACATGAAAATAAAAAAAAATACATGTTTCAAAATACCAAATATGTTTATCAAAATGTTTTGCTGCTTGAAATAAGATGCAAAATTAGTAAATAACACTTATAAATCTTTTCTTTTTTTAAGCACCAAATATATTCTTCAAATATTTTGTCACTTGAAATAAAATAGGGAAATTTGTGATTGTGTTGAAATAGAAAATAACACTTATAAATCTTTTCTTTTTTTAAGAATTTATAGTTTGGCCTGCTATTTGTATGCTGGAGAATTTTTTTTAGCAATATTTAACAATATACACCCTTTTAAAAATCTAGACACAAATAGTAGTGTTTAATTTAGTTTCATACCTCTTCTAGTTGACCTGAAATGGAAAACTTGACACAATTCGCAAAAAAATCTGTTTACTTTCTTTGATAGCTTAGATGCACTTATGCTATTTTGATTTGGTTAAATTTTAAAAGCAGAAGTAGCTCCGAAAGTTTTAACATAATACCCTCAATCGTTCTTGAGATACTGGTGAGATCCCTTATTTGGAATTAGCCTTAACACAGTGCATTGTGATTTAATCTTATGACAACGTTTAGTTTTTAAACATAAAGGCAAATGGGAGGATGGGCGTGGGAGGGGGATTAGTTTCCCTCCAATCACTTTCGACTATTAAAAAGGGCATCAGCCCTTTCTATTTTCAATATAATGAGCCTTTTCGAAGTTCCTACGACATCTCCTTCCATACAAAGTGCCCTGGTATAAACAACAACAATAAAATAATACATTATACCCGCATCGATCTTCACTATATAAAAATATCAAGTCTTCCGATCACTTTTGACTATTAAATAGGGCACTAGGCCTTTCGATTTCGAACCTTATTCGAAACCATATATGCCCCCAGGGCATAACTTACAACCCTTGCACTGAGGGCTCTAAAGGGGATATCATCATAAAAGGCCTAATTTCCCGAACTTTCAACTACGTTGAACAAAATGGATATATCAAACTTTTGATTTGATGTGTTTGGGAAAATGGTGGGCATGAGAGAGGCGTTAGTCGCTATCCAATCACTTTCAACTATTAAAAAAGGCACTAGCCCTTTCAATTTCTAATTGAATGAGCACTTTTGAAGTTTCTTTGACAACGTTTTCAATATAAACTTAATATGCCCCCAGGGCATAATTTTCAACCCTTGCACATAGGGCTCTGAGGGGGTCATCATCCTAAAATACAAAATTTCCAGAACCTTCAACTACGTTAAACAAAATGGTTATCTCAAAATTTTAGTTCGATGTGTTTGGGAAAATGGAGGGCGTGAGAAAGGCGTTAGTCGCTATCCCATCACTTTCAACTATTAAAAAAGGCACTATCCCTTTCAATTTCCAACTGAATGATCCCTTTTGAAGTTTCTACGACAACGCTTTCAATAAAAACTTTATATGCCCCCAGGGCATAACTTAAAACCCTTACCCTGAGGGCTGTGGGGGGATGGGTTGTCATCCTTAAAGACCTAGTATTCAAAACTTTCAACTACTTTGAATAAAATGGCTATCTAAAAATTTTGATTGGATGTGTTTGGGGAAAAGGTGGGCGTGAGAGGGGGATTAGTTGCCCACAAATCACTTTCGACTATTAAGAAGGGTACTAGTCCTTTGAATTTCAAATCAAATGAGCCCTTTTTCCAGTTTCTAGAACAAAGATTTCAATAAAAACATTAAATGTCTCCAGGGCATAACTTAAAATCCTTGCCCTGAGGGTGTGGGTGAGTTTCTTCCTAAAAAATTTGTTTTCTATCTGGAAATCATCTACCTTTAACACAATGGCTATCTCAAACTTTTTTGGTGATGTACGTGGGGGACGGATGGGTGTGGGGGGGGCTAGTGTCCCTCTAATAACTTTTGACAGTTAAAAAGGGCACTAGTCCTTTGAATTTCCAGTCGAATGACCTTTTATTTAATTTTCTACGACAACGACTTCTTTAAAAACCTTATATAACCCCAGGGCATAACTTAAAACCCTTTCCCTGAGGGATATGGGGGAGTGTCTTCCTCAAAAACATATTTTCTATTAGGAAATCAACTACGTTGAACAAAAAGGCTATCTCAAAATTTTGATTAGATGTGTTTGGGGGAATGAGGGGGGTGGGGGGGGGCTAGTTTCCCTCCAATCACTTCCGACTATCAAAAATGGCACTTACCCTTTGAATTTACAATCAAATGAGCCTTTTTTGAAGTCTCTAAGACAAAACCTTCTATAAAAACCTGATATGCCCCCAGGGCATAACTTAAAACCCGTGCCCTGAGGGCTGTGGGGGAGTGTCCTCCTCAAAAACATGTTTTATATATGGAAATCAACTATGCTGAACAAAATGGCAATCTCAAAATCTGGATTGGATGTGTTTGGGGAAATGATGGGCGAGGGGAGGGGGGCTAGTTGCCCTCCAATCACTTTCGACTGCTAAAAAAGGCACTAGCCCTTTGAATTTTCAATCAAATGAGCCTGTTTTGAAGTGTCTACGACAACGCCTTCTATAAAAACCTTATATGCCCCCGGGGCATAACTTAAAACCCTTGCGCTGAAGGTTGTGGGGGAGTGTCCTCCTCAAAAACATGTTTTCTATCAGGAAATCAACTACGCTGAACAAAATGGCTATCTCAAAATTTTGATTGGATGTTTTTGGGGGAATGATTGGCGATAGGGGGGCTAGTTGCCCTCCAATCACTTTTTACTATTAAAAAGGGTACTATCCCTTTGAATTTCCAATCGAATGAGCCTGTTTTGAAGTTTCTACTATAACGCCTTCTATAAAAACCTTGTATGCCCCCAGGGCATAACTTAAAACCTTTGCCCTGTTGTAGGGGAGTGTCCTCCTCAAAAACATATTTTCTATCTGGAAATCAACTACGCTGAACAACATGGCTATCTCGAAAATTTGTGTGGATGTGTTTGGGAGAATGATGAGCGTGGGGGGGGGCTAGTTGCCCTCCCGTCACTTTCGACTATTAAAAAGGGTACTAGCCACTCCAATTTCCAATCGAATGAGCATTTTTCGAAGTTTCTATGACGAATCCGAAGTGCCCGGGAATGGAGAAAAAAAAAACACATTGTGCCCACATCAATCTTTATTTAGGCAGCGCTAGCGCTCTGGCTATGATCAACGATCAACAAATCAAGATCAACGGACTTCAAAAATTCCTTCTCTCCCATGGAGAGTTCTTCCACGTAAAATACCCCCGATACACACACCCACACACAGACAGAGACAGAGAGACACAAAGAGACACACAGACACATACAGAGAGACACACTCCCAAAGAGAGATAGAGACATATAAAAACACAGACACACAAACATAAACACAAACACACACACACACACAAACACACACACACACACACACACACACACACACACACACACACACACACACACACACACACACACACACACACACACACACACACACACACACACACACACACACACACACACACACACACACACACACACACACACACACACACACACACACACACACACACACACACACACACACACACACACACACACACACACACACACACACACACACACACACACACACACACACACACACACACACACACACACACACACACACACACACAAACACAAACACACACAAACACACATACACGCACAAACAGACACACACACACACACACACACACACACACACACGCACACAAACACACACACACACACACACAAATACAATAAATCCCCCCAGAGAATTACATTTTAGCTGAAAATTACCTCCAGAAAACATTTGCGGACGATTCCGGGTGAACAAATTTTCTTAGTACCCTTTCATTTGAAAAGATTTTTATTTCTCATTCGTTTTAAAATCATACAAGAAACCAACTCCTCCGTGGAAAATTCTTCCCACAAATTCACACCCCATAGTAAATAATGTATAGAATTGCTCCCTACTAGGAAGTTGCTCCTGGAGAAGAATTTTGTCTGGAAAATTTATCCCATGGAAAAATTCCCCATGAGGATTTGTTCCGTGGAAAATCCATAGCCCCTACGGAAAGATAATCTGGACAGTTCCAACCAGTCAAAATTTCCTTATGGTAGTTTCCCTCAACATCTCTACATGTAAAACTGAGTAGGGAAAACGAAAGTAAGACAAATACAAAAATACGAAACAAAAGTTTCATCTGGGAATTGTGGCAATCTCCTGTAAACCTTCCTTGGAAAATTCACCCCCTGGAAACTTCCTTCCCCTCTAAAAATTCTCCTATTGAAATATCCCCAAACAAAACCACCAGCTTCTAAAAAAAACAGTATACGTCCCAATAAAAAATATTATTCTTAAACAATAAGTGAATTTCTTGAGTTACAAACCTTTTCCTATGGTCTTTAAGGGGTCAACTTAACCCTGAAGGCATAGTTACTGAACTTTTCAACTAATGGTTAAGATTTGAAAAGAAAGTTTATAATAATTTTTACTTCTTTCTTGGTAGGGAAATGTATTAAATTAGAAAAATAATATGATTAAAAGTAGAAAAAATGGTAATAACACTATTTATTGTGGCTTTTCCTTGATATTAATAAAAAAAAAACATTCCGAACAAGAAGTTTTTAAAATAAAAGTAAAGGCCAATTTAAACTTAAGCTCAGGAGATACAAATACCTGTTAAAATTCAAACTCAGAACGAACAGAAATCATAGGCAGCGCGCTAGCGCTTCCTTAGTAAAGAACGTTGTGCGCACAATGTGTTTTTTTTTTGTCTCCATAACCGGGCACTTCGTATCGAACGAATTGTCGTAGAAACTTCGAAAAGAGCACATTCAATTGGACATTGGCGCGGCTAGTGCCCTCTTTCAAAATTGATTGGTGGGCAACTATTCCCCCCCCCCCGCCTATCGTTCCCCCCAAACACATCCAATCAAAATTTTGAGATAGCCATTTTGTTCAGCGTAGTTGATTTCCACATAGAAAATATGTTTTTGAGGAGGACACTCCCCCACAACCCTCAGGGTAGGGGTTTTAAGGTATGCCCTTGGGGCATATAAGGTTTTTACAGAAGGCGTTGTCGTGGATATTTCAAAACAGGCTCTTTCGATTGGAAATTCAAAGGGCTAGTACCCTTTTTAGTAGTCGAAAGTGATTTGAGGGCCCCTAACCCCCCCCCCCAGGCCCATCATTCCCCCAAACACATCCAATCAAAATTTTGAGATACCCACTTTGTTCAGCATAGTTGATTTCCAGATAGAAAATATGTTTTTGAGGAGGGCACTCCCGCACAACCCTCAGGGCAAGAGTTTTAAGTTATGCCTTTGGGATATATAAGGTTTTTATAGAAGGCATAGTCGTAGAAACTTCGAAAAATGCTCACTCTATTGTAAATTTAAAGAGCCCGTGGCCTTTTTAGTAGTCAAAAGTGATTGGAGGGCTACTAGCCCCCCCCCCCACACGCCCATCATTTCCTCAAACGCATCCAATCAAAACTTTGTGATAGCCATTTTGTTTTGCGTAGTTGATTTCCAGATAGACGATATGTTTTTCAGGAGGACACTCCCCCAAATCCCTCAGAGCAAGGGTTTTAAGTTATGGCCTGAGGGTATATAAGATTTTTAAAGAAGGCGTTGTCGTAGAAACTTCAAAATAAGCTCTTTCGATTGGAAATTCAAAGGACTAGTACCCTTTTTAATAGTCAAAAGTGATTGGATGGCAACTAGCCCCCCACACTCATCCTTCCCCCAAACATATCCAATAAAATTTTTAGATAGCCATTTTGTTCAGCGTAGTTGATTTCCAGATAGAAAACATATTTTGCAGGAAAACACTCCCCCACAACCCTCAGGGCAAGAATTATAAGTTATACCCTGGGGGCATATAAGGTTTTTATTGAAATCTTTGTCGTAGAAACTTGAAAAGGGGCTCATTCGATTTGTAATTCAAAGGGCTAGTACCCTTTTTAATAGTCGAAAGTGATTTGAGGGTAACTAACCCCCCTAAACTGACCTAAAATAAACCAGAGACGACAAAAACACAGAAGCGAAACACACGTAGAGACGACACACATACAGAGACGACAAGCACACAGAGACGACAAACACACAGAGACGACACACACAGACAGACGACAAACAAACAGAGACGACAAACACACAGAGACGACAAACACACAGAGACGACCCACACACAGAGACGACAATCACACAGAGAAGTCACACACAGAGACGACACTCAGACAGAGACGACACACACACAGACGACAAACACACAGAGACAACACACACAAAGAGACGACACACACATAGAAACAACACACAAATAGAGACGACACACATAGAGATAGTACACATAGATACACATAGAGATACGGTTTTTACTGAAATCTTTGTCGTAGAAACTTGAAAAAGGGCTCATTCAATTTAGTCTAAAGTGATTTGAGGGCAACTAACCACCTCTCACGCACACCTTTTCCCCAGGCACTCCTCCATAATCCTCAGTGCAAGGATTATAAGTTATGCCCTGTGGGCATATACGGTTTTATTGAAATCTTTGTCGTAGAAACTTGAAAAAGGGCTCATTTGATTTGAAATTCAAAGGGCTAGTACCCTTTTTAATATTCGAAAGTGATTTCAGGGTAACTAACCTCCCCCCCCTCCCCGGTCACACCCACCGTTTCCCCAAACACATCCAAACAAAAATTTTAGATAACCATTTTATACAAAGTAGTTGAAATTTTTGGTAATTAAGTCTTTAAGGATGACAACCCCTCCCCCAAAATCCCTCAGGGCAAGGGTCGTAAATTATGCCCTGTGGGCATATAAAGTTTTTATTGAAAGCGTTGTCGTAGAAAATTCAAAAGGGCTCATTCAATTGGAAATTGAAAGGGCTATTGGCTTTTTTAATAGTTGAAAGTGATTGGATAGCGCCCTTCTCACGCCCACCATTTTCCTAAACACACCCAATCAAAATTTTGAGATATCCATGTTGTTCAACGTAGTTGAAAGTTCTTGAAATTAGGTCGATTACGATGATAACCCCCTCAGAGCCCTCAGTGCAAGGGTTGTAAGTTATGCCCTGGGGGCATTAAAGTTTCTTTCGAAAGTTGTTATAGAAATTTCAAAAAGGGCTAATTTGATTAGAAATTTAAATTGCCCTTTTTAGTAGTCGAAAGTGAATGGAGAGTAATTAACCCCCCTCTTACGCCCACCATTTCTCCAAAAACATTCAATCAAATTTTAGAGATAGCCCATTTGTTCAACATAGTTGAAAGTTCTGGAAATTATGTATTTAAGGATGACCAATTCCCGAGAGCCCCAAGGGCAAAGTTAAAAGTTTATGCCCTTGGGGCATATAAGATTTTAATGATAGAGTTTTTGTAAAACTTCAAAAGGGGCTCACTCAATTCGAAATTGACAGGGCTAGTGCCCTGTGTAATAGTTGAAAGCTATGTGAGCGTAACTAATCTCCCTCTCATGCCCACCATTCCTCCAAAACACCCAATCAATGTTTTTAGATAGTCATTTTGTTCAACGTAGTAGAAAGCTCAGGAAATTAGGTCTTTGAGAATGAACTTAGGGTAGGGTTGTAATTTATGTCCTGGGGGCATATAAGGTGCTTATAGAAAGCGTTGTCGTTTCCAAAAGGGCTCATTCGATTGGAAATTGAAAGGCCTAGTACTCTTTTTAATAGTCAAAAGTGATTGTGAGGCTTGACATTTTTCTAGTAAAGATCGATGTGGATATAGTGTACTATTTCTATTGTTGTTTTTGTTTAGACCAGTTCACTTTGTATCAAAGGAGTTGTCGTGGGAACTTCGAAAAGGGCTCATTCGATTGAAAATAGAAAGGGCTGATGCCCTTTAAATAGTCAAAAGTGATTGGAGGGCAAATTGTCCCCCTTCCACTCCCACTCTCCCATTTTCCCGTTATGTTTGAAAACTAAATATTGCCTTAAGATTAAATCAAAATGCACTGTGATAATGCTAATTCCCAATAAGGCATCTCAGCAGTATCCCAAGAACCGCTGAGGGTATTATGTTCAAACTTTCGGGGCTACTTCTGCTCTTAAAATTTAACAAAATCAAAATAGCGTAAGTGTATCCAAGCGATCAAAGAAAGTAAACAGATTTTTCTGTGAATTGTATCAAGTTTTCCATTTCAGGTCAACTTGCTGAAAACTTTTTTCCAGCATACGAATAGCAGACCAAACTATAAAGTCTTAAGAAACAAAAAAGATTTAAAGTATAATTTTCTTTTTCCCTGAAAAGACTATGTCAGTATAAAACGAACATAAATTAATTAAACAAAATTTTTCTAAAAAATAATTTTTTCAAATAAAAGTTAAGAACTCCATTAAACAAAAAAAAGAGCAAAAATAAAATCAAATAATCTACCAAGCGTGAAACTACCACAAATCAGCATTGATAAATAAATGAAACCTAAAACGAACAGAAATTACAATAAATAACCGAGTCAAACTCAAAACGAGCAGAAAATAACATAAGTTGGGTGCAAAACCCCTATGCCTTCCCAAGGCCAGAACAAAAACTGTACTTTGCTGAAAATATAAAAAAGAATGTGCATTGTCAGTTTAATATACATATACTGATATTTAGCAATCAAAATTTTAACATTATTTGATTTATTAGAGTTATAAAAGTAAAAACATTTATATTTTTTCAGTAAAGTGCAGATTTTGTTCTGACCTTGGGAAGGCATAGGAGTTTTGTGCCCAACTTATGTTGATTTCTGCTCGTTTTGAGTTTGGCTAAGTTATTCATTGTAATTTCCGTTTGCTTCGGGTTTCATTTATTTATCGATGCTGATTTGTGGTAGGTTCACGCTTGTTATATTATTTGATTTTTTTTTTGTACTTTTTTTTTATTGAGTTCTTTACTTTTATTTGAAAAACTTATTTCATATACTATTAAAGAATAAATAAAACCCAAAACAAACAGAAATTAAATAAACAATCATACATACAAAAAACAGCAAAAAACATACAACAAGTAATAATAAAAATGAATCGAATAAAAATAACTACAAACAAGAATTTTGGTATCGGCTCACTGCAGAAGCCCAAAGCCTACTGCGTCATTTGCGCCTTACTGAAAACTATATGAGTCTTGAACAGTCTTGGAAAGTATAAACAAAATGAAATTGAACATTGGATATATAATGATATTAATTGTTGAAAGATCCATCAGTTGAAGATTTATTTTCCCTGTAATTTTTATTTTCTTTTTCAATGCTGTAAGAAATGGAAAAGAATAAATCTGTAATATACGAGTAATTCATTTTCAGTAAAGCGTCAATGACGCAGAAGGCTTTAGGTTTTTACAGTTAAAGAAGGGGGCAGTATCCAAATTTTGTTTGTAGTGAAACTATGTTTGTCTTGACCAATCTTGGGAAGAACTAATATATTAAACTTGATCTTTGATGTTTAATGATATTAATTGCTAAAAGCTCATCAGTTCAAAATTTTACTCTAATTTTAATAATTATTTTCAATATTAAGTAGAATAGAAAACATTTGTAATATAATTCGTTTTCAGTAAAGCGCCAATGACGTAGTCTGTTTTAGGCTTCTGCAGTGAGGCGATACCCATACTCTAGTTTGTAGTTATTTTTATTCAATTCAAACTTAATTTGCATATTCAATTTAAGTTCCACTCGTTTTATGATTCATTTATTCATTTACATTAATATATATTGTATGTTTGTTCGCATCGATTGTATATGTAATTTCTATTTGTTTTAAGTTTCATTTATACTTTAATATCAAAATATTTTTGTTTGTTTTAAGCTTGATTTTCATATTCAATCTAAGATTTACTCGCTTTAAGATCTATTTATTAATTTATAATATTAATTGCTGTATGTTTTTGTTATGATTGTTATAAATGAACAAAAGACAAATTGCATAACTTGTGGACAGCGATTGAAAACAATGAATACATTGAAAAAATAGCTCCAATACGGGGGTTTAGACCCTTTCACTTGCTGACACAAAGGGATTACGAATGTTTGGAATTGACCTTTATAGGATTTTGTGCGCCAAAGCAATTTTGCATCTATCACAAAGTATGTATTTTAACCTTATGATTGATAATTATAATAGATTTACTATGTGTTCTTCCCATACAAAACTTTACCTTATTAAAGTCTTCGGGGTGGAGGCGGCGTACTTGGTATAAAGAAGAAAACTTTAGCGTAGACAGTAGGAGTGGGGGAGGGGGAGGTTGGAGACTCATCCAGTACGAGATGGATCTTCACTTATCTCCTCAGTTCCCGATTTAGGAGATTAGACAGACTCATTAGGCCGTAGAATGTTGGACCGTTTGAGATGTGGAAAACGTTAAAATACTCAAAAATATCTTATATTTTCAGTTATTGCAGGATTGATTTCATAGATTGTTGAATAGTGAGCCCCCTGAGCCATCATTTGGGTGAGCCTCACCTCAAAATATGCAATTTTGATTAATTATTCCGTGTTATGTGCATTTATTATCCTATATATATTATTTTGACTTATACTTTTATTGCATTGCGTTTACTTTTAAACCTTGAGAAAAAAACTGAAACCTTACTGGATACAGTGGTAGGGGGAAGTCCATTCCATCACATGTATAATTGAGCAGCCACAGAGAAAGTAATACGACTGAAAATAACCCATCTTTTGAAAATGTCTTGTTTGATTAGACACGAACATAATCGTCTAAAAGAACCTGAAGTGCTATCTCTGATATTTTCGTTGATTGTTTATTCTCGTTACTTTCCGATGTAAAATTTAGAATACTATCGAAAAGGTTTAGTCGTCCCCTCCCTGAGTAATTCACGTTCGGAAAACCCACTCTGGGGAAATTCGTCCCCCCTCAAAGAACATTTTCTTTTGCTGCTGATAATTCCCCCGCGTTAAATTCCCCCCAGCAGAACTTTATTTTTTAATTTCCAGTAATATCAGCACTAAATTTGTTTATTAATTTACATTTATATCTATTGTATGTTTTTTTTTTGCATTGATTGTTTATTTAATGATTGTTTGATTGTTTATATTCCCCCAGGGCATAATTTACAAAGCCTACCCCTGGGTCCTGGTGGGCTGTGTCGACACCCGAGTATTTTGTTATCAGAACTTCGAACTATTTTAACAAAATATCTAACTCAAAATTTTTATCTGATGCATTTAGGGTGTGGATGAGGGGGGGGCTAGTTGCCCTCCAATCTCTCTTGACTCTTAAAAAGTGAACAAAAACTTTGAAAATCCAATCAAATGAGCCCTCTCTAAAGTTTATACGAGCATCCCTTCCATAAGAAATAATGGGAAGGATTCGGAGAATCCTTACATTACAACCATTGCCCTGAGGACTGTGAGGGAGTTGTCATCCTCAAAGACCTAATTTGCAGGACTTAAAATTATGTTTAATAAAATGGCTGTCTCAAAGTTTTGATTGGATGTGTTTGGTGAAAAGGTGGCGTGAGAGGGGGGCTTAGTTGCCCTCAAATCACTTTCGACTATTAAAAAGGGCAACAGCCCTTTGAACCAAAAACGAACAGAAATTACAATAAATAACCGAGTCAAAGTTAAAACGAGCAAAAATGAACATAAGTTGGGCTCAAAACCCCTATGCCTTCCGAAGGCCAGAACTTAATTTGCACTTTACTGAAAAAAATATGAATGTTTTCACTTTTATAACTTAATAAATCAAATAATCTTAATATTTTGATTACTAAATATAAGCATATGTATATTAAACTGTCAATGCACATTAATTTTTGTTTTTCAGTAAAGTGCAAATTATGTTCTGGCCTTGGGAAGGCATAGGGGTTTTGAGCCCAACCTATGTTAATTTTTTCTCGTTTTGAGTTTGACTTGGTTATTTATTGTAATTTCTTACCGTTTTGGGTGTCATTTGTTTACCAATGCTGATTTGTGATAGTTTCACGCTTGGTAGATGATTTGATTTTATTTTGCTCAGTTTTTGTTTAATGAAGTTCTTTACTTTTCTTTGAAAGACATATTTTGTGGAAAGTTTTTTTTAATTAATTTCTGTTTGTTTTTATATTGACATAGTCTTCTCAGAGAAAAAGAAAATAATACTTTAAATCTTTTCGTTTTTCTAAGAATTTATATTTTGGCCTGCTATTTGTATGCTAGAGAAAATTTTTCTGCAATTTTTAAAAGCATAAACCCTCTTAAAAATCCGGACACAAATAGTACTGTTTAATTTAATTTCATACCTCCTTTAGTTGCCCTGAAATGGAAAACTTGATACCGTTTGCCAAAAAAATCTGTTAACTTTCTTTGATAGCTTGGAAACACTTATACTATTTTGATTTGGTTAAGTTTTAAGAGCAGAAGCAGCCCCAAAAGTTTGAACATAATACCCTCAGTCGTTCTTAGGATACTGCTGAGATTTCTTATTGGAAATTAGCATTAACACAGTGCATTTTGATTAAATCTTATGGCAACATTTAGTTTTTAAACATAAGGTCAAATGGGAGGGTGGCTGTGGGAGGGGAATTAGTTTCCCCTCCAATCACTTTCGACAATAAAAAAGGGCATAAGTCCTTACATAAGGGCATAATTCCTTATGTAAATATATATATATATATATATATATATATATATATATATATATATATATATATATATATATATATATATATATATATATATATATATATATATATATATATATATATATATATATATATATATATATATATATATATATATATATATATATATATATATATTTATAAAAAAGGGCATAAGTCCTTACATAAGGGCATAAGTCCTTATGTATATATATATATATATATATATATATATATATATATATATATATATATATATATATATATATATATATATGTATATATATATATATATATATATATATATATATATATATATATATATATATATATATATATATATATATATATATATATATATATATATATATATATATATATATATATATATATATATATATATATATATATATATTATAAAAAAAAATAATACATTATACACACATTGATCTTTACTATAAAATTTCAAGCCTTCCAATCACTTTCGACAATTAGAGAGGGCACTAGGCTTTTGATTTCCAATCGAATGAGCCCTTTTTTATCTTTTACGACAACACTTCCTATAAATACCTTATACGCCCCCAGGGCATAAATTCCAACCCTTACCCTAAGGGCTGTGACGGTGGTTATTCTCCTCTAAGACCTAATTTACAGAAAATTCAACTACGTTAAACAAAGTGGCTATCCCAAAATTTTGATTGGATGTGTCTGGGAAAATGTTGGGCGTGAGAGTCTTTCTTCATTTACTTTCAACTATTAAAAAAGGCACTAGCCCTTTCAACTTCTAATCAAATGATCCCTTTTGAAGTTTCTACGACAACACTTTCAATATAAACCTTATATGCCCACAGGGGATAACTCACAACACTCGCCCTGAGGGCGGGGGGGGGGATTGTCATCCTCATAGACCTAATTTCCAAAACTTTCTACTACGTTGAACAAAATGGCTATCTGAAAATTTCGATTGGATGTGTTTGGGGGGATGGTGAGCGTGAGAGGGTGGTTTGTTACCCTCCAATCACTTTCAACTATTAAAAAGGGCACTGTCCCTCTCAATTTCCAGTTGAATCAGCTCCTTTTTAAGTTTTTACGACAAGTCTATAATTAAAATCCTTATATGCCCCAAAGGAATAACTTACAACCTTTGCGCTGGGGACTCTAGGGGGCTATTCATCCTTAAATACATAATTTTTAGAACTTTCAACTACGATGAACAAAATGGCTATCTCTAAACTCTGATTGAATTTGTTTGGGTGAATGGTGGGCGTGAGAGGAAGGTTAATTACTTTCCACTCACTTTCGACTATTAGAAAGGGCATTTTCAATTTCCAGTCAAATGAGCCCCTTTTGAAATTTCTACAACAATTTTCTATAAAAACCTTATACGCCCCCAGGGCATAACTTACAACCTTGCACTGAGGGCTCTGATGGGGTTATCATCCTAAATGACCTAATTTCCAGAACTTTCGACAACGTTGAACAAAACGGATATCTCAAAATTTTGATTGAATGTGTTTGGGGAAATGATGGGCGTGAGAGGGGGTTAGAAGCCCTTCAATCACTTTCGACTATTAAAAGGGCGCTAGCCCTTTCAATTTTCAATTGAATGAGCCCTTTTTTATGTTTTAACAACATCGCTTTCAATGAAAAACCTTACATGCTCCCAGGGCATAACTTACAACCCGTGCCTTGAGGGTTTTTGGGATGGGCTGTCATCCTTAAAGACCTAATTTCAAAAACTTTCAATTACGTTGAATAAAATGGCTATCTAAAAATTTTGATTGGATGTGTTTTGGGAAAAGGTGGGCGTGAGAGGGGGATCAGTTAACCTCAAATCACTTTCGACTATTAAAAAGGGCACTATCCTTTTGATTTACCCATCGAATGAGCCCTTTTTCAAGTTTCTAAGACAAAGATTTCAATGAAAAACCTTATATACTCCCAGGGCATAACTTATAACCCTTGCCCTAAAGACTGTGGGGGAGTCTCCTGCACAAAGGTATAATTTCCTGAACTTTAAACTGCATGGAACAAAATGGCTATCCAAAAATTCTTAATGGATATGTTTGGGGATATAGTGAGCGTGGAAAGGGTGTTAGTTGCCTTCCAATTACTTTCGACTATTAAAAAGGGCACTATTCATTTCAATTTCCAAACAAATGAGCCGTTTTTGAAGTTTCTACGACGACACGTTCTATAAAAACCTTCCATGCCCCCTGGGCATAACTTACAACCCTTGCCCTGAGGGATGTAGGGGAGTGTCTTCGTCAAAAACATAATTTCTATCTATGATATAAAACATAATTTAAGTCATAATAATTTAAGTCAAAATATAAGTCATAAAACATAATTTCAATCTATGACATGGAATATTTTTGTGGTGTTGTGTCGTGGTTTAACTTGTCAGTGTTACATTCTGTTGATGTTTAAAAGTGAATTTTGGAATTTTTCATTGAAACGTATGACATGGAATATTTTTGCAGTTTTTTATCGTGGTTAATCTTGTCAGTGTTACATTCTGTTGATGTTTCAAAGTTTATTTTAGAATTTTTTCGTTGAAACGTATGACATGCAGTATTACTGTAGTGTTGTGTCGTGGTTTGACTTGTCAGTGTTACATTCTGTTGATGTTTCAAAGTTTATTTTGAATTTTGTCCTTGGAAAATGACATGGAATATTTTTGTAGTTTTGTATCGTGGTTTATCTTGTCAGACATTCTGTTGATGTTTCAAACTGCATTTTGAAATGTTGTCGTTGAAATGTATGACATGGAATATTTTTGTAGTGTTGTGCCGTGGTTTATCTTGTCAGTGTTACATATTCTGTTGATGTTTTAAAGTGCATTTTGGAATTTTTTCATTGAAACATATGACATGTAATATTTTTGTAGTTTTTTATCATGGTTAATCTTGTCAGAGTTGCATTCTTTTGATGTTTCAAAGTGCATTTCGAATTTTTTGTTAAAACATAGGACATTAAGTATTTTTTGTAGCGTTGTTTTATGGTTTATCTTGTCAGTATTACATTCTGTTAATGTTTCAAAATGATATTTTGTAATTTTTTGTTGAAATATATGAAATGGAATATTATTGTAGCGTTGTGTCACGGTTTTTCTAGTCAGTGTTACATTTTGTTATTGCTTCAAAGTGCATTTTTCAATTTTTTTCCATTAAACATATGACATAGAATGTTTTTCTAGTCCTGTGTTGTGGTTTATCTTGCCAGTGTTACGTTCTTTGTATGTTCTAAATTGCACTGAGGAATTTTTTTTCTTGAAAAAATATGACATGGAATATTTTTGTAGTGTTTTGTCGGGATTTAACTTGTCAGTGTTATGTTCTGTTAAGGTTTCAATGTCTATTTTGGAATTTTTTGTTGAAAAGTATGACATGGAATATTTTTGTAGTGTTATGCCATAGTATATCTTGTCAGAGTTTCATTCAGTTGATGTTTCAAAGTGAATTTTAGAATTTTTTTTCGATGTACATTTGATACTTCTAATATGTATGTTTGATATTTGCTGCCAGGTAAGCTTTGCTATAACATTCAAAAATCATGTGTTGTAAAGTCTCAGACACTCATAAACTAGAGCTGCAGTGTGATTGGTCCCTTTTGTTCCATTCATATTCTTCCTTTCTTAAACTCAGAAAATTACTCTTTATTCTGAAATAAGAACACTAGTTTCCTGAAATGGTAAGATAATAATATAAGGTAAGAATCGTGTTTCCGGGATTCTATGTTGGCTTGTGTCACAGAGAGTGAAAGACCTGGCGTTAATAGAAATGAATTTATTCACAGTAGAATTTGCCATTATATCAGCAATTTTATTATAGTGTATACCCTGATGACTTGCAAAGTGTTGAAACTGGATGATCATGATTCTCCGTTAAAGGTCAAAGAGAAGACTGAGAAGGTAGTACACATCCAAGTCAGGTGCTGGTTTGTGCTCTTTAGAAATCATCTGTAAAGCTGACTGTGATTCTGAGAAGACGACATATTTTTTGATAGTCGAGGTTTTGCTTTAACTATCTTAAGTGTCTTAATTATAGCTTTTATTTCAGCAGTCAGGATGGAAGATCCATTTGGTACCCTTGCGCAAATATTAAAAGAGTACAAAATATGGACAAAATTTGGCTGAAAATGATATATTTTCTGGTGCTCAGTGAACATGTTCACGGAAGAGAAAGTTTCAAACCCTGATCTTATGTATTGTTTTCATCATCAAGCAATTCATATCCTGCCAGCCACCATAAGTGGTGATAAGGAGTTGGTACTTGGTAAAAGGTATTTTCAGGTCCCTGAAAAAGGACCAGAAAATTCCCTCTCTATTGAATTTGGTAGAGTATTTTATATTGGTCATTTTGGTAAATGATTCGTCCCCTTCTGTGATGGAGTAATATAAACCCTATATTAAGCCTAGGAGTCCAGCTGGACATAGGGAAACATATTAAGAAAACACTTTACTCCATAACATGCAGAATAATCCTAGTTAACATATTTTGCAGGAATCCCATTTAATCAACCAGCTAGGCAAAATGGAAATACATACAGTGCCTGTTTAGGTTTAGCCTATATGTATGACCATTCCATTAGGCCTACATTAAAAGACATGTAAGAAAACAATTCTTCTTTCCTAACATGCAAATTGATTCTAGTTAACTTATTTTCATTAACTTATATATCAATATTTAATTATATATTGGCTTATATTTAATTAAATATAGCCCAACATATAGGCTATGCATACACATTTCCTAAATTTTTGAAATAAAACATTGATATGGCTTAAAATTCTGCTCAAATAACTGAAATTGCATTTTCAGAGCTAAAGCCATGGAAAAAGAAATTGATAGGCCTAACTGAAAATTAAGGTAAAAAGTTATTTTGTCAAAATTTCAATGGGTAGCCTAAAGCCTAGACCTGTCATATAGGCAAATTTCAGGACCCTATAGAGGTAGAAGGAGTGGAGGTATGTACTTCAAAATACTTTCCTGGTACATACTTTAGCTTGTAGACCTATCCTGAAAGTTACACTTCCCTAATCTTACTCCATTCCAAGATAACAAAAAGTAGCTAAAGTAGAATTTTACCCAAGCATTTAATCTAGAATAATTTTAGTAATAATTATATCAATGCATAGCTTAGATTCTTAGCTATTCATTGATATATACAATTCTTCTCAATTCCTCTTTGGTGACAAGATGTGAGGGTTTTAGTTTTACATAAATTTTGCTCAACCAGATACTGGTCTTTTATACCGGATCCTGGTATTTTGGGAGGGGGCAACCCCCCTAAAATATGTGATAATTTGTGTTGCAGTTATTGTAGGTTGCCTTGGACCTTGGTTGCAGCTATTGCTCCAACTATGATTAGCCTAATTTTTCTGTGATATGTGAGGCTTATAATAACTTAGCATTGGCTTAGTAATGGCTTTGCTTTACGTATAGACAGGGTTGCCAGAAAGTCAAACTAAAAACAAGCCCCAGCCTTTGAAAAACAAGCCAAAATACGCCCAAGCCTTTAAAACCAAGACTGCCATCATGGTCAGTTTGTAAAGATCTAAGATTGACCAAAATTTGTGTGTTTCACAACAATTTTTGGTGTTAAAGTAAAAAAAAAATTTGGCCCAATAAGTGTAGTTGGATTAGTTCTAGATCAGTTTTTTTGTCTGGTTATTTCAAACTTAGCACCAATCAACACAAACATGGCAATAAGGTGGTCCTGGTTAAATAAAACTGCACAAACTCTCAAAACAAATACGGAGAAATGCGGTCCAAACTTTGTTGATTCCTTAACCTTTTTCAAAATCCTCATCATTTTGTCAATGACAAAATTAAAAAATTGTATTACAAAAGAGCTACAAATTGAAGCACGTGCTACCATGCTACACATGATGAAATAGTGCTAAAATAGTTCTTTTGTGCTAAAGTCAGAAAAAGTCTTACCCCTAATCTAATTCTACTTTTACCTTGCTTGCTTACCCTTTGTTATCCTGCTCCACTTTCATGGAAGAACAACAATTTATGTGATCTGCCAAAATTCATCTGTTGCAACAGCAACAGCAACCTTATAAGAAAATTAAAATATATTTTCTTGTGTATATTATCGCTTCTAATCAGCAGTTGTACCAAACCAATCCTGCTCAACTCATCCTCAGGGCTATACTGTGGTGTTTATCCTCCCCATAGTATAGTGCAGACGGTTTGATATCATTCTATTTTCCCCTTATTTTTTTTTAGTTTTATTTTTGTGTTTAAAGCTTTTTCCAATAGGCAATGTTTAGAAGTCCTCCAAAAAAAAAGTCCCCCCCAATCCCAAATCAAATTCCACTGAAAGTGTCATAGTGAAAGATACCCATCCTGGCTGGTCAAGCACATTATCTGAATGTTCTTGTGATAGCTCCAATTTGGAGAATAGGACAATGATAAGTGTAGGGGCTAATGTAACCATAAATGACGATAATGATTGATTTCAAGAAGTCCTCTCTAGAAGCCCTAAAAAAAGGAAAAAAATCTTCCCAATATAAAGCATTTCCCCTCTCCCTTCCCAAGATCCTCCCTCCAAAAACTTAGGAATTTACCTTAAAATTAATACTACTAGCCCCTTTGAAATAAAACTGATCACTGCAATAAGAGTTGCAGTTTTTAAATTGCTAAAATCAATGTTCTCTCTTAATATTAACCGTGATGGATCTCTACTAATAGCTGTAGAAGATCAGAAATCAGCAGATACATTAATTAACCTAAAATCCCTTCTGAATACACCAATTATTGCCTCTAATTTGAACCCAAAACAATCACCAACCAAAGTAGTAGTTTATAATGTTCCCCCAGAGATATCTACTCAGGAGTTAAAGGAAGGACTCTCAGATAGGGCTGGAAACACAATCCCAGTTGAGGATGTTACCCAACTTGGAAAACCTAACTCTGATGGCCTAAAAACTAGTAGATCCTTCTTATTCACACTGAAGGATAAAATTGATATCCCAGAAAAACTATTCCTATTTGGGCAAATCAAACCACACAAGGAATACAAACCTAAGCCTATCCAGTGTCAGAAGTGTTTCAAACTGGGACACACAACAAACAAATATAATGAATTTCTCCGAGAGTGTAGTAATTGTAAAGCTTTCCATCCTAAACAGCTGACAACTTGCAACAACACTCAGCCTACATGCATCAAAGCAAAACCTCGACTATCAAAAAATATGTCGTCTTCTCAGAATCAAAGTCAGCTTTACAGATGTTTTCTAAAGTGCACAAACTAGCACCTGACTTGGATATATACCACCTTCACAGTCTTCTCTTCGACCTTCAACGGAGAATCATAATCATCCAGTTTCAACACTTTGTAAGTCATCAGGGTATACACTATAATAAAATTGCTGATATAATGGCAAATTCTACTGTGAATACATTCATTTCTATTACCGCCAGGTCTTTCACTCTATGTGACACAAGTCAACATAGAATCCCGGAAAAACGATTCTTACCTCATATTCTTATCTTACCATTTCGGGAAACTAGTGTTCTTTATTTCAGAATAAAGAGTAATTTTCTGAGTTTAAGAAAGGAAGAATCAATTGAAAAGGCCCACATGAATCTACAAATAAATCATTATGCCCTGCATACAAGAAAAGAACTCTAACACTCCAAATATCAACAGAAAAGGCCATCCCATACCCCTTTGCAGCAACGGAAGCAAATGCTGCCCAACGATACCAAATAAAGCCTGTAATGAAACCAACCAAAACCCCCAAGTCAAATGCCCCCAATGCATCAAGCATCCCATATAAAACACCATCTTCTAAGCCCCCTAGCTCAAATCCCCATCAGAAGGAATCACAAAGCCTCCTTGTCTGGTGAGATAAGGTCAGCCTGGCCCTCCCTCCCAAGAAGAAACAAACCAGAAACACTACCAGGAATCAATCCCTTAACCAACAAACAGGATGCAAAACCAAAAATGCAATCCCCAAATATATGCTTATTCATTCTAAACTGTAATGCAGTTCAGGCCATGAACATACATCAACTACAGAAAACAAAAATTATTGCAGAATTGGCAAAAATCTACATCCCAGATGATATGCTCATTCAAGCAAAAAAAGATCTTGCTTTACTTTTAACAAAGCTGAACATTGATACACAGTCATATGAAGAATAAATCAACAATACAACATTTATCAATACTCCAATCGAATGTAAGATCACTCACAGAAAATAAGCTAAATGAACTAATATCATTTATGAATAATAATTTGATTAATATTGCTTGCCTCCAGGAAACTCATTTAACCCAAAATCAACAAATTAAGTCTCTGGGATATACTATCCTGAGAAAGGATAGATCTTCAGAGAGAAAAGGAGGTGGGGTAGCTTTATTAGTTAATAATAATATAAAATTTTGTGGCATTAATTTTCGTGATTTTGAAAATGATGTTGATGTAATTGGTATCAGTGTTCGGCTGAATAATTTAAAAACATACATAATAAGCTTGTATAACCCTAATGGTCAAACTACAGATGCCAAGGATTTCTTTAATTATATAACTATTTCTCATATGTTAAATAATATCATTATTTGTGGTGATTTCAATGCCCACAGCCTTTTGTGTGGGAATAAACCAGCAAATAAAGCTGGTAAATTTATTGAGCATATGACTTCAAATAATAATGAATTAGCTGTTGCTACCCCTCCAAACCTGAATACATATTTCATCCCCAAAAGTGGCAAATTCTCCACAATTGACCTACAAATTGTGTCATTAAATTTTTTGAACAAAATTTACATAACTAAAATTGATAGTCTATGTACAGACCACTTTGCTTTAGTTTGCTCCCTAAATGAACCTGCTGAAACTTCATCTCATACCTCCAATTATATTAACACTAAAGCAAATTGGTCTATTTTCCAAAATAAGCTAAATGATGAAATTACAAGTTTCACCCAAAGTTCATGCATTTCCAACACAACAGTTGACACACATGCTGAAGCCTTGACATCTTTACTAATAAATACAACTAATCATGCTATCCCCAGGACAACACCTAAGAAAACATTCCCTAAACAGATTCCTAAAGCATGGTGGACAAATGAGTGCCTAAATAAATGGAGGATAAAAAAGGCAGCTAGGACAGATTTCATAAAAAAAACCATCACCTACTACATATTTAAAAAAATTACAAGCAGAATCTAATCTAAAAAGGACTATAATAGATGCTAAACATAAATACTGGAATAATTTTGCAAATAATCTCTCCAGAGAAAAGCATGAGCCAATTATACATAAAGTCATAAGCCACATCTGTGGGGAAAAGACTTCCCCCAACCCACTCCTGTATGAGCTTATACATAATAATACCCATTATGACAATGATAATGAAAAGGTTAACCTATTTGCAACTCTTTTTGTTAATAAGCTACCATCAAATAATCAAAGTAAACTGTCCACAATTCCTATGAACCCAAGTTACCAACCACGCCCAGGATCCGAGTACATAACTAACCCATTTTCAATCCAGGAATTGAATAATGCAATACATCATTTTAGGACCGAAACTAGCAGCAGCTATGACAATATACACCCTACATGGATAAAGAATCTCACACCTTCAGACAAACAAGAACTGCTAAATTGTTATAATCATGCTTGGGCATCTTCTAAGTTCCCCAATATATGGAAATGTTCGTCCCTCCTACTAATCCTAAAGAACAATAAACCAAAAGATAACCCTGAGTCTTATAGGCCCATAATGATTACACCTGTTATGGGGAAAATAATGGAGAAAATGATTTATCACAGACTCCTCTGGTTTGTTGAAAAAAATAATATGATCCCACACACTCAAACTGGATTCAGGAAATACCACTCCTCAACAGATGCTTTCATTTTGCTAACAAATGCAATAAATGAATCTTTCTCTAAAAATAATGTCCTAGTTGCAGCTTTCCTAGATTTTGAAGGGGCATATGACAATTTGAACCACCAAATCCTTTTAAATAAACTTGCAAACCTTGGAGTACCCCCTAAGCTAATATCTTTTATTAAATCATTCATAGAAGTGCGAAGTTTCTTTGTTTATGTTGGTTCAGCCTCTTCATCCCAAAAGACAATATCCAAAGGCCTACCTCAGGGAGCAGTCCTCAGTTGCCTCCTATTTGCCCTATATCTCTGGGACATGAACCTACCCCACACGAATCTACAATATGCTGATGATCTGGAGCTATGGTCATCTGGCAACACCTTTCAGATAGCACAGTCAAATCTGCAAAAGTCACTTTTCCAGTTTGAAAAATTCTCTCAACATTCAGATTTACCCATTGCACCCACCAAGTCAAAAATAATCCAATTTCACCAGAAGTGAAACCAAGTTAATGCAAAACTAACTCTAAATAAAACAACTATTCCAGAAGATAATCATATTAATTACCTAGGTCTCATGCTTGACCAAAAACTTAATTTCCACCTCCACATTTCAAACACAATAAAAAAATGCTATAGAAAAGCAAATATACTAAAAAGACTTCTTTCCACACCCAGGGGTTGTAAGGAGAAAACCATACTCCAGTTTTATAATTCACATATAAGACCCTATATTGACTATGGGCTCATCGTCTATGGTGCATGTGTAAAGACCCAGATGCAAAACATTTAAACAACACAAAATGATATAATACGTCTCATATTTGATCTTAGGAAACCCACAAGCACCAAGTTTCTGCTTTTGGAGAGTGGATTAACAACCATAAGGGAGAGACGTAGCTTTCTCTTGACAAAACATCTTACAAAAATTGAATCAAATAGCTCACACACATTACATAATTGGTTAAGAAATCCAGCCATGTATAGAGGTATTGCAGATGAGTATGCCAATATTCAAAAGAAGTTCCCTGTACCAGCAAAGTCTATTGCACCCACTTTCCCCCAATCCCCTCCATGGAATTGGTCATTTCCCATAATAAATACTGAATTTTGAAATTGGAATAAAGATTTAACCCCCAGTGCTTTTGTCCAGAAAAAATTTGCAGAACTTAATACAATTACTTATAAAAATCACTTCCAAATATTTGTTGATGGGTCAAAAATGAATGAGAAGGTTGCAAGTGGTGTTTTCCTCCCTCAGCTGAAAATTGCAATGGGCAAAGGATTATTTAATAATTTATCTATAATTTCTGCTGAGTTAAATGCCATAATCATGGCATTAGAACACCTTAAGCAAAACCAACCTTTGATTGCAAATTCGAATAATATTATCATCTATTCCGACTTTATCAAGCCTTGAGTTGCTGGCCTCAGCTCCTCAATATAAGTTGGACATTGACACTTATCATTGTCTCAGTATTATTGATAATCTTGCTTCAAGTGGCATAAAAACTTATTTTCAGTACATTCCTAGCCACTCTGGCATAAGTGGTAATCATCAGGTTGATGAAATCGCAAAAAAATGCTATAAATATTGATCAGCCAAGTGGGAAACCAATCCCAATTAGAGATATTTACCGATGGAGGCTATTAGATATTAATTTTAATAAGATTAATCCTATCCTTTCCCCCTTTCCCAATAAGTATCTTTCTAAAATTTATCATAGAATTCGTTATGGAACAAATGGACTAAATTTTCTTGCATTCTCATATAAGCTTTTTAATTCAAGTGGTTCAATTCCCCAGTCCCCTGTTTGCAGGCATTGTAATATGAATAATGAAACAATTGACCATTGCCTATTTGAATGTAATATGCTGACGTCTGCACAACATACCTTGCTTTGTAAACTGTTAAAATACTTCAAACGCCACAAAATCTCACAATCAGCCAAGAGCCTAGCCAACTATGCCTGCACACAGAGCACAGAAATCGATATCTATCATCTTATATTTGAACTCCTTGAGTCAAAAGATTACCTTAAATTACCTTAAATCGTACTTGCTAGCGATAGGACGAATCCTGTGTCCGCCAGCTTCAGTGATGATAGTTAATCATCATTTGTGGCGTCCCAAATGGTGCACCACGGTTTGTTGAGCCACTCCCTATCCACTGATGACTTGAATGCATCCACGCTGGCAGAGGTTACTGTTTTTTCACTAAGGGAGTTCCACAAGCTGACAACTCTATTTGAGAAGAACTTGTTCCTTAGTCTGGTGTTGGCTTGTTTTCGGAATTGCTTTTGAGAATGACCACGAGTTCTGTTTGAATTGTCCAGTTGAAAAAGGCCAGGAATGGTATCCTCAGCATTTAGGAGCTTGTATGCTGTTATCACATCGCCTCGTTTGCGACGATATGTTAGAGATGGTATTCTAAGCTTAAGGAGACTGGATGGATAAGGGACATCATAGAGGTCTCTAATACATTTCGTTGCCCTCCTCTGGACTGATTCTAGAGCTGCTTGGTCTGTCTTATTGATTGGGCATGCAATACCCATTCCAAACTCCAGCCTTGGTCGAACTAGACTCTTGTATAGCTTGGTCATAACAGTTGGAGATCTGCTAGTGAACGTTCTTTTGATTAAGCCAAGAGTCTGATTAGCCTTCGCAATAGTCACTTGTGCATGAATATGAAATTTCAATTTGTCGTCTACCAGGACACCAAGATCTACTGAAAGATATCTGAGAATATCTAATAAATAAGAGACAACCAAGACAGTAGCTCTGTAGCCCACAGAGTGAAGCAAAAAGAAGAGGGCTAAATAGTACCAACTGAATAGCCCGCCTGCTGCAAATTAGAAGAAGAAGATCTGTTTTTACAGATAAAAGCAAAGATTCGTAAAACAGATTAAAAACAAAAAATTTGTAAAAACAGATTCGTACAGATAAAAAACAAAAAAGAAAGGCACTTATATCCATAAGGCACTAAGAGATTTAAGACTCAAAAGGAGGCTAGGATATTATCTAGATCCACTAGATTGGTAATTTGGTTAAGGCTTATTGTGTTCAGCCCATTTATAACACAACTCCTGACTAGAATTAAAACAACTAACTATTTTACAAATGAAGGAGAGAAATTAGTGATGGGCAGGGCTGAGGCAATATGGGAGACATTCTAGCCAAAATTGATCATCACTAATTATTAGAGCAGCATAGAATGCAACCACTACCTGACAGCCATTAGAAGGTTGGGATGCAATTTCTATCCTTGGAAATACCTCTGGAAAGTATTGAATGGTACATTTAGTAAATACATATAAGATTCCATATCAGAACTTGGGACAAGGGGAGCACTAATAAATACCTTTTACTCTTTCTAATTGTAATACTTATTTCACGCCTAGGACACATGTTTATACAGGACAACAAAAACACTCAAACCACATAATTACTTCTTTACAACATACAACATGTTTTTATTAATCATATTATCAAGTTCATTTTCATTGTTATTTAGATTCATAAATCTGTTTAAATAATGTTTGATATGCACTATATCTGAAAGTCTTCTACAATCAGATATTGATCAAATGGTTTTGGCAGGTCAATAAACTTAGGTAAAAGATGTATACAATTCAATAGTTGATACAGGGATGGGTGAACACACTACTTGATTTGGTATTAGCCTATAGTTAGGGCTATTAAGAAGGAAACATTTTAAGACAGGAATTGTTCCTTAACAATATGAAACAAAAAGGTAGTTAAAAATTTTGAAGGTGCTTCCACTATACTTTATCCCACCCCTCTAATGTGCAAATGTATTGCCAAAATTGTATATTTCCCATCTGTTTTTGTGTTTCTTGACTTCATCAATATTTATTTAATTTAAAGAAAACAAGGGTTTAAACAAGAGTGATGCATGGGAAATAGAGTAGGGTTATATACTTGCAGGTTAGGGGAAGGGGTAAATTATACTGGAAGTGCCTTCAAAATTGCTTAACTACAATTTTTCTCCATACTTTTAAGTTAGAATTGTTTTTTTTTTATATGTTTCCTATTCAGTAGCTCTGATTTAAGACTAATAGACCTTGATTTCTGTTTTGGTAAATTTCTAGTTTAGTGGCTTTTTGCTGTCTTGGAAGATATTTGAGTCAGGTGAATGAATCTTACAAGAATGCATCAAGATAATAATTAATAATCTCTTAGGAAAATATTTTGAAATACATACATCCACCTCCTTCTCCCTTTTGAAGGCACTGATATTTGATGACCTTAAACAATCCTTGTGAAACCTTGCAAATGAAATAATTATTAATTTGCACACACATTTTGATTGTAATTCGACTTTACTCCCTCCCCCCACGCCAATGTGCAAAAATATAGGCTAGCCTAGCCCAAATTCTATATTTCCAATATATTTTCTGTTTCTTGATTTATGTCATTATTGATTAAATTTTTGGGCAGATTCTTAAGACAAGAGTGAGTGTAAAAATGAGCAAGAAATATGTAAGGTAAAATCCTAGAAAAGCTACTTATTGATATCTTGGAAGAGTTAAGTTAGGAGAACAAAACTTTCAGTGGTGAATCCAGGGCCAAAAACAAGCTCGGGGAAGGTAGTGCCATTCTACTATGTTAAGCCTCTTCTGATTTCTAAGTCTTGGGATTTTGACAAAACAACATCATGTCTTAATTTTGATTTTCTTTTCTATGGTTTTAGTTTGAAAATGCAATTCCTGTAATTGGAGTAGAATTTTAAGCCATATCAAGGATTTTTTCCTAAATTTAGGAAATGTGTTTCCAGATCTTTGAAACTTCCCAAATTTGGATTGAGCAAAGTTTTAAAGCTGAAAACACTTCTTTTTTACTTCTTTTTAAGCAGAAGATCTATTCTGCATGGTTTCACTTTTATAAAATAAAGGTTTTTAAAGGTCATCAAAGGTCAGTGCCCTTTATTGGGGAATGGAGTAGAGATCGGTTTGCTACTTCAAAATATCTTTCAAGGACATACTTTAGTCTGTAAACCCATCCCAGAAAGCTTCATTTTTGTAACCTAACCCCTTCACAAGATAGCAACAAATAGCTTGTCTAGAATTTTACCAACTATAATTCACACTATATATTTGCATGGGTGCTTTAAGAGGGAACAAGGAGGGGGGGCACTTTCACCTTAGTAGTCTTAGCATCATTAGTTACAGTAACTGTAGTTGTAGTACTAAAAGTATACACATAGTGCCTTCTGGCTAGTTCAAAATCCCCCATAATGTCCTCTTAAAGATCTAACTTATTAATATAAGTTGTTCTTGAGATAGTGCTTTGTCACCTTTTTGAAAGTCCACATGCTCATATTTTCTTTCTATAAGAAGTACCCTGGTCTAAAAAACAAAACAATATATTGTGCCCACATTGCTCTTTACTTAGGCAGCACTATTGGGCTGCCTATGATATGTTGTCTTGAGATTTTAATTATACAGCACTGGAAGTGCCAATTAGACCAGGTAAGCCCCCCCTATAATTCAGCCTTTGGGCACCCATGTATATTAGGGTGGTCTTTAGGAAATGGGGAAAAAAAATTTTACTCTTTTTTTATGGGGGATGGTCTGAAATGATTCCATTCTGATTATAATTGAACAATAAACAAACATTTTAGCATTATTTTCAATTTCAGAGGTCCCTACCTTAACTATTAGGAATGTGTAAGCAAGTTTTGATAAAAAAAAAAGTGCACAATAATGCTGTTTAATTAAATAATATCAGACAAGACTGTTGAGTTGCTGCACACTAAACTGAAAATAAGGGATTGGCAATAGTGTCCAGTAATAGTAATGGTGTCCAGTCACTTCAATTGTCAAACTACACAGTTCACATATGGGCTTCAGACTGGTTAATCAGTGTTTTTTTGGTCCAATTACTGTAATGATGTCAGTACTCCTTGACAACTAGCAACAGCAACTGTTTCTGTTCTTCAGATGTTGTGTGCAGTTGGTTATAGTCATCCATCAGTGCAACACCACGTTCAGCAATGTCATTGATTACCCTCATGCTGTGCACTATATTTTTAACTGCCTGGTAGTCTTTGTCAACTGACCACAAATCAATGCTCTTAGTTAGGAATGATGAAGGCGGTCCGGTAGTACTGAAGAATCTGTTGGTATTCTGCGTGACAAAGTTTTCTAACTTCTTCTCCGTGAGTGTCAATGGGTCCACTGTTATTCTCTTCAGAGGGTGCTCTGCTCCTGATGTTTGCAGAGCTGTAACCATATGATGTTTGGTGTCATTTGATACTTTGTTGTCAAAGAAAGCGAGTGCCACCAATTCCTCTGATAAGTACCATAGGTTTCTTATTATTTTTTTCAAAGCAGTTTTTGATATCGATTCTGATATTTTTCTGTAGCTGTAGATGTCCTTGAGAAGTTGGAGGTCAATACAAGGGGCTGATGGTGCTGACGATGCCTGAAACCATGCTTTCACGTAGATGATCACAGTGAATTGACAAATATCAGCAAGAGCCTTTTCGTGAGTTTGAACTGACTTTTGAACATCCAGATCTTTAGCGTATAGATGGCCTTTGCCATCCACCTTGCTTGATGCAGCCCACCTGGAGCTCTGAACGAGATTCCCTTAGATGGCGTGCCACCAAGAAATATGATTTTCAAGTCCAAAAGCTCACGGTAATCATCACGGGGTTGATACGCTAGTGTTTGCATCTCAGCAAATGCTATGATAACTGTGATTACATGTGAAACAGCTGTAAACATGCACTCATCTGATGAAGCCATCTGAAAGTCTGCTATGTTAATAAACTGCCAGGTTTTCTTAAACCAGATGAAAATTGTTATCTCTGAACCTTTGCTAGGACCAAGGCAATCAAGAACCACTGCTTGTAAGACTATTTCTAAGATATGATGTTGACAATCAAACCAAAACATGTCCTTGTCAAATTTTTGTTCCAGAAGGATACAAGCACCATTTCTTGGACCAGAATTGACAGATGTTGTATCAAAACACATGCACTTTACATTATCTATAATTTTTCAAGCCACAGCTGCTTCAAAAACTGCTGCTGCAGAAGCTTAGCCAGTTCCCAAGACAAGCTTTGGAACACCAATAAGCTGAATTACACCTGTTCTGGAGACCAAAATTGGATGGCAATCAACAATCTGTCTGCTGCAGATATCCTTTAGGAGTTTTCCATCCCAGTGAATAGTTAGAGGAACTGTTGGTTTAAACTCCTGTTGTAGATTTTTGGCTATTACCTGGTGCTGCTTCATCCTGTCTCTGCGAATTGAAGAGCGATTGACATCATATTCAGCAGGATCATGACCAAGGTGTTGCAGAGTCTGAACAAGAAGTAATGCAGCACTTCTGTCACTAACTTTAGCCACATCCAGACAGGCTGACATTTTGTTATCCAATATGTATACTCGTCCTCTTTTTTGACTTTTTGCTGAGGTTGACAGTTTTATATCTTCTGTTTCAGGGTCTTGAATTTCTTGACCTTTTTTGCTTTCAGTGTCACTTTCAGATGATGATTCCAGGGTCACTTTCTTTTCTCTTGTTTATTACTCTTTCTTTTTCTGAGAGGGTGCTCTTTTTATTTCTAAAACCTTGTCGACACGGCCCATCTTTCCATGGCGTCCTGGGTCCCGCCGCGCTAACAGAAACTTACGGTCTTCTTGAATACATATCATCTCCATTGCGTTGGCGTGGGCAATCTCAAACAAAACGTCCAGGCCCACTTTTCACTCTTCTTCCTTCTTTTTCAGTGTCTCAGATTGCTTGGCTTTGTTTTCTTTATTTCTCTTCAGGTTGTCATACTCCTTAAAGAGACACTGAATTTTTTTTACCACATGTTTCTTGAGTCTTGTTGGAATGTGTGCCTTTGCCCAAACTGCAAGAAGGTCATTGGCTGTGGAATGTGCTGCTTCACAGACTGTCTTGTTCGTCACTTGCTTGTAGTGATAGAATAGCGCCATGACATCCTTCTTCGACGGTAGTTTTGTTGAAATCAGAGTGTCTGATAATTGCCCAATGAGCCATAAGTCTGTTTCACTTCTTGTAGTTGGTTTTAATATTACATCAGTACTGTCACTTGTACAAACCATGCAGTCCATGTTGTCACTCATTGCTGTGTCAGTGTATCTTTAACAAAGTATCAGATTAATAAAGTTACCTATATCAGTGTGAAGCATAATTAATATATTGCAGTTCATAAAACTAATAAAAACCTGAAATTTGCATTTTCATTCACATGCATACAACAAAAATGGCGTCCTGTGTTGAAATGCATTGTGGGAAGCCTGCAGATAAATAAGTAAAAAAGTCCAGCAGTTCAGAAAGCTATCATGCTGTATTATAGTGTAGTGTTGACTTTTGAAATGTTGAAAACTGTACAAGGCATGCAGCATTGAGCAATGAGCATGCAGTAACCAAAAACTTTAACCTCTGGTAGGAACCTCTTAATGTTAATATATTTGGCTCTTTTTTGGGATTCTGTGGTATTTTAACAATAGAAACAAGATTAGGGAGTGCCTGTTGAATAAATCCTACTTTGGAAAATAAGGACCACCCTAATGTATATTTGCACATTAGGGGGGGGGGGAGGTAAAGTATAATAAACTTGCAGTTAAAAAGTGTTATTTACAACAGTCTAGAGAAGCACATGTAGAGAAGGAAACGTGTTAAGAAAACAATTCATAATATGCAGAATAATAGTAGATAACACATATTGCATTTATCTCAGCTATACTTTATTTATTTATTTATTTATTGAAAAACCTGTCAAATCAACATACAACAAGACAGAGCACTTGAAAGAAAAAAGAAAAAAGAAGACGCAAACTATAAGAAACTGAACCAACAAAGAAAACGAATCACTGATTCACTGAATGAGCAGATGGGACCATTTGTATAGATTTCGGTGTATTTTTCTATTATGTTTCGCTATTCGTCTAGCGACGGCGATGTCAGGGTGTGCAACTTTAGAATTTTCAATTACATGCGAATTCCTATACCATGGAGGTAGACAAAGCAAATACTTCGCAAAACGAATATACATCGCTCTGATTATATTCTGGTCAGTTTTAGTGAGAAGTTTCCAGAAGGGCGTGGCATATAAAATGTGAGGAAAAGCAATGGCGTTATACAAGCTTGCTAGAAGCAGCCGGTGAATTGGAGTTTGCACGATACAACTGAATTGTAAGACACTGAAATTTGCCATTTAAGCTGTTTGAGGAGAAGTTTTCAGGTGTAACGGATAGACAAACCCGTGGGTAAACCTAGATAAATGAGGTGATCCACTGGCTAGACAGAGCTAGAACCAAGGGCAATGGTATGAACACAAAGATCAGTTTTCCAACTGAATAGGACGATTTTGAAGAGTTGAACTGAAGTCCAACTTTAAGATATTTGGCTTCAAGGATTTTGAAGATATCAATTGCCCACTGAAGGGTTCGGCTAAGATTCAGGATGTCGTCCGCATAACATACCAAAGACAAGTTAGCAGATAACAGAATCAGCGAAGATGGACATTGATCTTGTGCATCAAGGGCATAGTTATTGAAAAGGTCAGGAGAGGTGATTGCTCCTTGACACGCTCTTTTCTTGACTGGAACTAGTTGGGTGCGAGGAATGGGGGTCAAACCCGTGTCAGGAGGTAGCTTCAGTTGGATTCGTAATCTAGAATACAGATTCCTGAGAGAACGAGTGACAGCTAGATTCAAACCACATTTACCGGCCTTCAAAGGCATCGCAGCATGGATTAGAGAGTCGAATGCACGTCTAATGATGTGTCCTGCCAAAGAAAGGCTTTCTCCAGAAGATTCGCCATCTATCAAGACATTAGCAAAGACTGTTAAGGCATCAGCACATCCAGTTCCTCGCTTGAAGCCAAACTGATGCGGAGGAATGTAGCATACTTTTCGAGTTCCTGTATAAACAGCAACTCGAAGAGCATGCACAGTGACGTAGCTACAGTTATTGGACGGAATGCTGTACATTGAGTTTCAGATTTTCCCTTTTTTGAAATGGGAGTCAGATCTCCGATGCAGAAAGAGGCAGGAACAATCCCTTGAGAGAAAATCGTCTGCATAAGCAGAGAGATGTGCTGCGAGAAGTTTACCTCCGTGTCTGAAGTGGATTGCACTGAGTTCGTCAATGCTCAATGAGCCTTTCCATTTGAGTCTACAGATTGCATCTTCAACAGAGTGGGTGCTTACGATAAAATCGTCATCGGGATGAGACGATAGAAACTGATCTAAGGCAGCCTCGTAAGATTGTTCAATGGAGGGGTCAGGAGCTGAGAACTTGGATTCGTAATGGGCATGCCATTCATCATCAGGGATGTTGGTGGGGATGATGAAGAAGAATTTTTTGAAGAACGAGAGACAAACTTGAAGATCATATTTCTATCTTGTTTGGCACGGGCAGAATATTGATTGACTAGATTTTTCCGATGCCGAGCCAGCGCCCTGGAAAACTTTCGCTTCGTGAAAATCCGTATGCTGTGCACAAGACCCATATTCGGACGTCCACACTCTTTCCATACTGAAAACCAAATTTTTGCTTGACTTCATGAAATGACGAGATCTGGATTTGACAGCCACCCGGGAATGATTCCTTTACGAATTGGTTGCAAAGGAGCAGCTTGTTTTTCTGCAAAGCAGAGAGCATGGCAGATTTCTGCGCAATATATGTCTAGACAAATCAAAACCTCTTTTTGAGGTAACTGGAGTGACTTCTGAAGGAGATGAAATGGGACGCTGATTTTATTCAGGACTGAATCCACCGACTCGATGAATAAGGCTTGATCAATTTTCGACCAGTTACGACAGTGTCGAGGTGCTGAAGGAGCAAGAGGTGTGGTCTGGTGACCTGAAGATGGCATACCGACAGAGCAAGTTATTGGAAGATGATCAGACAACAGATAATCAAACACAACCTTTACTATATCCGCTTGCAAATCTGACGATACTACAACGTGGTCCAGGTTGGAAATTCGCGAGGACGTGTGAACATACTTAAAAGCAGACGATTTATCTAAAACACACAAGAAATCACTAAATAAGCCCTTAACTAGTGTTGTATGCGGTGAAGCTTGAGAATTTGTCTCGGACAGAGTGCAAATTTACGCTCAGACTGGTCATTATTGTAGTCTGTGGGAAGATACACACTATTACACACAGAACTATCCACTCTCACAGCTAGATAATAATCATTTGCTTCAAAGATACTAGAACAGAGAGCTGATTTCACAAACGTGATAAGTCCACCCGATGGTTGGCCTCTATTGTTCAGCTGTCTAGCGGGTACACAATAAGTTGTCATATCCTGAAGCTCAAGTATGTTCAGACCATGTTTAGTAACAAAAAGGTTCCTGGAGACAAATCACACTAAACTCAGAACGGAGGCTTTCCAGAACCGTAAGTTTATTAATAAAAGAGCCGTTTATATTCCACAATAAAAGAGTTAGTGACAAGGTACATAGTTTGAAGGTTTGTGGTTTTTTGGGCACTTCACACTATAGCAAATATGACCCTGCTTCTTACAGCCAACGCAAAAGGCTGCCTTCTGACACGGGGTATCGGACGTAGATTTGTGATCAGCGAAGTCGCATTTGGAACATAATGAACCGTTCTTACAATCTGACGCTAGGTGACCAATTGCATGGCAATTAAAGCAGGGCTGAGGCAAGAACACGAACTCTTCGACTGGTTGGCGTTCATATCCGATTTTCACTGAAACTTTGAGAAAGATATTGTGGTCATTTCGTGTCAGAAAGTAGACTTTAAATGTTCGAGACTTGCCACACTGTAGGGTTTTATTGTACTTGGGGATTAGCTGTTTAAGAGACTGTTCGTCTAGATCCTCTGGTACTCACACGATCGCAGCTAAAAAAGCAGGTTCCTTGAGGGAGATGTTGAGCGAAGGTTTTGCACATCTAGCTGCATCCACTATCTGGCTTGCGGTTTGCTTGGAATGAACCACGAGTTTCCACTTGGTATTAGAGCAGCGTAACTCGTTTATATCGCTGTCTGGATATGGGCACAGTTTGTTGATGAGTGCTTTGCGTTTGCTTGGGTATTTTAAGTCTGTTGGAGGGTCTTTGAGTATCACAGAGTAAATTGGCCTCAGGGGTGCGGTTTGGGACGATTGAGATTTATCTGGCAGGGTGACTGTAGAGTGGCTATTATTTAGCATAAATCCATCCAATTTTCTGGAGAGTTCATTTTCTTTGGACACCACTTTAGCATGAACTGCCTCACCAATGCCAGGTACTTCACCCGGACTAAGTATCACAAATTTTGGGATCGGGACATTTTGCTTTGCTGCAGAGACTAGCAACTTGCACATATCAGTAATGTTGTCCTCATCTTTGGCATACAAAACCATCCGGCCTTGAATGTCCAACTTGCTGTAAAGAGTCTTTTTAGCTTGTATGATTGTATTGTGTTCGAAATAGTTTACTGCGCTTTTCACATTCTGATCGAATTTCACCCCTTCAGTGAGTGATCTGTTCGAAAAGTTCAGAACTAGGTTGAATACCAGCTTTTCAGTCATTACTTTCACACAAAAACAGCCGTAAGTCCTCTGAATCACACAATACTAGGAACAAGGGAAGCTTCAGGACCTGCTCACCAATTCCCTGCAACTTAAGGGTAACTGAATACCGGCAGGTACATACGGCGCTTGCGGCTGGAACCCTCCCCTCTTCTGCTTATTGCCTAATATATGTTATCAGTATCGCTGCTATGCACAAAGAGTACAATCCTCTAAGGTAATTAAATCTTTTTGTCTGAATCTCAGTACTTACTAAGTCACTAAATCCCAAGGGAATTTAAGTTCAAGCAGCAAAAATGTCAATAGCAAGTAAATAAAATAAGCCAATTATCAATCTCTGTAGGGAATCGCACAGGTTGAAACCTTACTTTGTTAAAAGGTTAATATCCAAAAGCAAGGTGTCAACACAATGAACTCTCAATCAAGACGATTGAGATTGTCTTGGAGATTGACGACGGAGTTATACCTAACTCCTTCCCCTAATGTGCAAATATATAACCCAAATTAGATATTTCCAATGCATTCTGCCTCCCATCAGTAACTTGTTTCTCTGGTTTTGTTTTATAATAGTTGATTAAACTTACTGGTACAATGGATGAATTTCAGCCGTGTATTTGCAAATTAAGGGGGATGGCCTTGGGGTAATGTATAGCAGGGCTACAAGCAAGATATCAGCAAAACTAATTTCTGTATATTAATTATCAAGAATGAATTTTTTTCTTAACATGTTTCCTTCTCAAGGTATATACCATTACAAGTAGGGAAATATGCATATTACAAAGTAGCCTATAAATTCTTTTCTAGACATGATTTTTTAGCAACAGCCCAATTCTAGACTAAGCCAAGGCCACAAAAAGATTTGACCAGATCTGTCAAATATATAAAAAAAGGGATAGATTTGCATAAAATTGAAGTCTTGCCTTAATCTGAGCAGCAATAAAATTCCTTGTAACTTGTAAGACTCCTAACGCAGAGCCATCTCAGCCATGCAGAAATAAATTCGTAATGGAGAAGAATTTCAGAATAGAAAGCGTTATACGCGCTAAAGGCGGGGTCATGTCTATTTGGTGCATAATCACGGCTGAGCCACCATGATTTGGAATTTTTGTCTGGTTCCAAACTTTCAGTCAAAATAAGCCCAAAATAACATTTTTGTACAAAAAAAGCCCACTTTTCCGCCCACCGGCCCCCACGACCACTCCAAAATTCAGCCTGCCCCTGACGGCTAAAACAAGCCCATCTGGCAACACAGCGTATAGACAGTATTTAATTCTATGCTGTGTAGATACTAAACATAGTTTTGGTTAGAAGTTCGATTTCTTCACCCAAGGTAAAGCATCTAGCCTATATGAGGGACTAAGGTTTGTCTAAGCCCATTATCTAGGCAATCCACTATACACAACAAAGCTCTTGGAGAATAATCACATATAAAATAATCTGTGCACAGCCAAATCTCATTATAAACATGATCACACATAAAATTAAACCATTTATAATAAAACAAATTTACATGTAATCAAAATACACATACATGTTTTAGTCTGCACTGCAAAAAAAGATTTGAAAAGTAATCAGATGATAAGAAAAGCAATCCGAAATTAGTTTTTTTTTTCAAATAAAAATAATTGAATTTAACAAAAAGATAATTTTTCAGACAGAATCGTCTACAAAAACATTTCCTGGGAGATTTTCAGCAATGATTGAATTGTCTGGGAGTAATTTGTGAACTTAAATCTCGGGATCACATATAAAAATAAACCATTTATAATCAAAAAATTACATTTAATTCAAATAAACATACATGTTGCAGTGGGCGCTACAGGAAAAGGGATTAAACAACAACTAATCCTGGTATTTGTTAGGTTGATGTAAATTGTAAATCTATTTTTGTAAAAAAAAATCCAATGTTTCCTGATAGGAAAATGGAAAAATTCATTAAAAAAAAAAAACGGCAAATTTACTGAAAAAAAGAAAATAAATTTACAAACAATCTGAGGATTGTTGGGAAATGTCCAGATAATTTGCCCAAGTTTTAAATCAAACATAATTTTAAAATTTTGTATTAATTGTCACATGTAAATACTCTGCTTAATATATATAAAAAAAAAAATGAGGAGCAGGAAGCTGTAAGATTTTCGCCAAAGTAAGGTATCTAGTAGGTAAAACCAGCAAAGAAAACTTTAATGCCAGTCTTTTTTTCCTTTTTTTGAAAAAAAAAAAGCTTGGGAAAAAAGTCCTTTAAAATGAAATTAAACAACTCCATGCTAGGACAATGTAACAAGGGCACTAATAACTGACCAAATGAATAAATTTATTTTTAAAAAAAGTGAAAAATATTAAAAAGGCACAGAGGAGGGTTCTCCCTTTCCCCTGGGTCTGATAGTGTGCTATATTAAGCATAAAAAAAGAGTAAAAAAGAAAACCACCAGACAAAGCCAATAAACAGTGATCTTAAAATTCAAAAATATGGAGGAATAAAAAAAAAGAAAAAGGAAAGAATAAAGTTTTAGCTATTGGTTGAGATGTGGATTGAATTTGGAGGATTATGAATGGTGAAACAAGGGCCACAATAAAAATCTGTGTCCAATGCCCTTACAAATTTAAGAAATGGCTTTGGGTATTTATCAGAAAGAGTCTTGAGTATGTAACAATAATGCATGTGTATCACATTCAAGATTGCTGCACAATACCCAAAAACTCCACTTTGGACCTTGACCGTATATTTCTTTTCAATAAATGCAAAGCCACTGGTCATCTTCACTGTTAGCCTTTTGCTGCTTGTTTTTTTCATGGTTTTCTTGCAACCACCTCATACAAGAAGATTGCATTAAACAGGAGTCAGGTGGACAACTTCTTTTCCAGGATGGCCTTCCATTGTCACTGGCCTCTACACTTGTACCTGATAAAAACTTTTCTATTGGACCAGTGACAGAAAGAGAAGAGGAGCTGGGCATAGCTGCAGAGCTACAATGTGGCAGCACCACGGTACTTGGAATAGAAGTTACTTCCTTCCTTGCTGTGCTTATTTCAGCTGGCACACATACTGCCTGACTGTCGCTATTCTCTGTGGTGTTGGATTCAATGTTTGGTAAAGCAGTGACCAAAGAAAAGGTGTTATGAAGAGAATTATATGCATCTCCCCATATATAAAAACGTAGCATATGCTCTTTACCCCCCTCCCACCTTATAGAATTCCTCTGTCTCATAAACTCATTGAGGTCATTGGGGTCAATATGATCAGCAACATAAGTTAAAAAAATATTTTTCATTGATGAAGGAGAATTTTCTACTGGGAGAGGGCTGTCTCTGGAGAAGGTATGGGGGGTGAAAAGGATGCTGTGGATGTAGTTGGGATGGGAGTAGATAATTCGAGGGGTTCAATATTACTTAAAAATTACCCCAAGGAAGGTGATTGGGTAAGATTCGACCCCAAAGTTGATGGGACAGGAATAGGATCTGGGGTCGAAATTATGGGGCTGAAGTTGATGATGAATTTTGATTTTCTGGAGAAACAGAGGAATCCCTTTCAACGCATTTTATAAAATTAATATTGTCTGCAACAAATGGAAAGAGCCCAGTTGCACGAAACGCATTTTTGCAAGTACTCTCTTTCATTATTTTTCGAATTATTCTTGGTAGATGAGCCGCCTCATCTATTTTATTTCTCTTGGACGGTCACCAACTCTTTCCAATAGTGCAATCTCATTCTCGTCACAAATACTAGCCTTATATTCACTAATATGGTGTTTCCATGCCCCTTTCAAGGGGCCAAAAATACCAACGTCAGCTGGTTGTAATATATGGGTCACATTCGGAAAGAAGCACAGCAGTTCAATTTTATTCTCTAAACAGAATCTGGACAATTCATAATTTATATGGGACCTGTGTCCATCAAGGGTTAAGACGAATTTGTCATTGTTTAGGCACTTTTCTTATAACCATGGCACAAATATATCTCGGATATAACGTAGTAAGGCTGAGGCCTGCATCCAACCCGAGTCGGTGAAATCTACTGCCAACTCCCTGGGGGCATATAAGGTATTTATAGAAGGCGTTGTCGTAGAACCTAGAAACTTCCAAAAAGGCTCATTCGATTGGAAATTCAAAGGGCTAGTGCCCTTTTTAATAGTCGAAAGTGATTGGAGGGCACCTCGTCCCCCCCCTCCACGCCCCTCCTTCCCCCCAACACCTCCAATCGAAATTTTGATTTAGCCATTTTGTTCAGCGTAGTTGATTTCCAGATAGAAAATATGTTTTTGAGGAGGACACTCCCCCACAACCCTCAGGGCAAGGATTATAAGTTATGCCCTGGGGGCATATAAGGTTTTAATTGAAAAAACCTTATAACCCAAGGTTTTTATTGTCGTAGAAACTTGAAAAAGGGCTTATTCGATTTGAAATTCAAAGGGATAGTACCCTTTTTGATAGTCGAAAGTAATTTTAGGGCAACCAACCCCCCCCCCCTCGCGCCCACCTTTTCCCCAAACACATCCAATCAAAATTTTTAGATAGCCCTTTTATTCAACGTAGTTGAAAGTTTCGGAAATTATGTCTTTAAGGATGATAATCCCTCTCCCCCCAGCCCTCAGGGCAAGGGTTGTATGTTATGCCCTGGGGCATATAAAGTTTTTTATTGAAAGCGTTGTTGTAGAAACTTCAAAAGGGCTCATTCAATTGGAAATTGAAAGGGATAGTGGCTTTTTTAATAGTTGAAAGTGATTGGATAGCGAATAACGCCCCTCTCACGCCCACCATTTTCCAAAACACATCCAATCAAAATTTTGAGACATCCATTTTGTTCAACGTAGTTGAACGCTCTGGAAATTAGGTATTTTAGGATGATAACCCTCTCAGAGCCCTCAGGTTGTAAGTTATGCCCTGGGGGCATATAAGGTTTATATGGAAAATTGTTGTATAAATCATAGGCAGCAGGATCGCGCTGCCTAAGTAAAGAACGGGGACACTCAAGAACGAGACAAGAAACGAGGACTAAGTAAAGAGGACGACACTCCCCCACATCCCTCTGGGCAAGGGTTTTAAGCTATGCCCTGGGGGGATATAAGAACGATGTTTGCACAATGTATTATTTATTATTTTTTCCTTTAGAGCAGGGCACTTCGTACCAAAGAAATTGTCGTAGAAACTCCAAAAAGTGCTCATTCAATTGGAAATTAGAGTAGCTTGTGCCCTTTTTAATAGTCGAAAGTGATTGGATGGCGACTAACACCCCTCTTACGCCCACCATTTCCCCGAACACATCCAGTTAAAATTTTGAGATAGCCATGTTGTTTAACATAGTTGAAAGTTCTGTAAATTCGGTCTAAGAGGATGACAACCACCCTAACAGACCTTTGGGTAAGGGTTGTAATTTATGCCCTGGGGGCATATAAGGTGCTTTATAGAAAGCGTTGTCGTTTCCAAAAGGGCTCATTCGATTGGAAATCGAAAGGCCTAGTACCCTTTTTAATAGTCGAAAGTGATTGGAAGGCTTGACATTTTTATAGTAAAGATCGAAGTGGGTATAACGTATTTTTTTTTGTTGTTGTTGTTGTTGTTTAGACCTGGGCACTTCGTATTAAAGGAGTTGTCGTGGGAAATTCGAAAAGGGCTCATTCGATTGAAAATAGAAAGGGCTCATGCCCTTTTTAATAGTCGAAAGTGATTTGAGGGCAACTAATCCCCCTTCCACTCCAACCCTCCCATTTCTGCTATTATAATTTAACCAAATCAAAATAGCGTAAGTGTATCCAAGCTATCAAAGAAAGTAAACACATTTTTTTTTTTTGCAAATGGTATCAAGTTTTCCATTTCAGGTCAACTAGAGGAGGTATGAAACTAAATTAAACAGTACTATTTGTGTCCAGATTTTTGAAAGGGTGTATGCTGTTAAAAATTGCTGAAAATTTTTCTCCAGCATACAAATAGCAGGCCAAACTATAAAGTCTTAAAAAACGAAAAGATTTAAAGTATTATTTTCTTTTTCCCTGAAAAGACTATGTCAATATAAAACGAACAGAAATTAATTAAAAAAATTTTCCACAAAATAGGTTTTTCAAAGAAAAGTAAAAAACTCCATTCAACAAAAAATGAGCAAAAATAAAATCAAATAATTTACCAAGCATGAATCTACCACAAATCAGCATCGATAAATGGATGAAACTCAAAACAAACAGAAATTGCAATAATTAACCAAGTCAAACTCAAAACAAGTGGAAATTAACATAAGTTGGGTGCAAAACCCCTATGCCTTCCCAAGGCTAGAAAAAAATTTGTCCTTCACTAAAATTATGCAAATAAATGTGTATTCTCAGTTTAACATAAACATAATGATGTTTAGTAATCAAAATATTAAGATTATTTGATTTACGAAAGTCATAACAGTAAAACATTTATATTTTTTTCAGTAAAGTGCAAATTTTGTTCTGGTCCTGGGAAGGCATAGGGGTTTTGCGCCCCACTTATGTTAATTTCTGCTCGTTTTGGGTTTGAATCGGTTAGTTATTGTAGTTTCTGTTCGTTTTGGGTTTCATTTATATATCGATGCTGATTTGTGGTAGTTTCACGCTTGGTAGATTATTTGATTTTATTTTTTCTCATTTTTTTTCTAATGGAGTTCTTTACTTTTCTTTTAAAAACTTATTTTGTGGAAAAAGTTTTTTAAATTAATAGCAAGAAAAAAAGACTTTCCCCTGGCCCAATCTGTATGGTCACTTAAAAAAGAGTTTTAAATTCATGTTTGAATGAGCTCCCTCCCAATTCTCTTTAACCTTCGGTTTGATACAATCACCCCTGTGAAAAAAAAACGCAAATACAAATGCATATGTTTCTTCTGAAAAAAAATTTCACATTTTGAAAACTGGCGCTTGAAACCTCCACGGTAAGGTCCTCTGATATGATGGATCTACTAAAGGGATTTTCTGTAAAATCACTTGCAGTATGGTGGGTGTTTCCCCTTTTTTGAAAGATCAGGCAAGTTTTCTCATATTTTTGGTTTTGGGTGGGTAACAATAATCTGAAAGAATTTTATATATTTTGAGGCACCATAAAAATCCAATACTGTCAATGTAGCAATTGTATTGAGTATTCCTTTTTTTTTTTTGGTTAATATTATTCCAAATAAATTTTTACTTTCAGTTTTTTTTTTTTTTTTATCACTAAATAATTTTTAAGATTATCTTTTGACGATTTTTTTTTAAAACTTTTATTTTATTTAGTTGAATCGGACACTAAAAAGAAAGAGGGTTAATTTGGCAGCTGGATAATAAGTTTAAATTTTGTTTTCTTCTTCTTCTAAATCACAGCAGGCGGGCTATTCAGTTGGTACTATTCAGCCCTTTTCTTTTTGCTTCACTCTGTGGGCTACAGAGCTACTGTCTTGGTTGTCTCTTATTTATTAGATATTCTCAGATATCTTTCAGTAGATCTTTTGACTCAAGGAGTTCAAATATAAGACGATAGATATCGATTTTTGTGCTCTGTGTGCAGGTATAGTTGGCTAGGCTCTTGGCTGATAGTGAGATTTTGTGGTGTTTTATCAGTTTACAGTATTTTAACAGTTTACAAAGCAAGGTATGTTGTGCAGACGTCAGCATATTACATTCCAATAGGCAATAGTCAATTGTTTCATTATTCATATTACAATGCCTGCAAAGAGGGGACAGGGGAATTGAACCACTTGAATTAGAAAGCTTATATGAGAATGCAAGGAAATTTAATCCATTTGTTCCAGAACGAATTCTATGATAAATTTTAGAAAGATGCTTGTTGGGAAAGGGGGGCAGGGTAGGATTAATCTTACTAAAATTAATGTCTGATAGCCGCCATCAGTAAATATCTCTAATTGGGATTGGCTTCCCACTTGGCTGGTTATTATTTATAGCATTTTTTGCCATTTCATTAATCTGATGATCACCACTTATGCCAGAGTGGCTAGGAATGTACTGAAAATAAGTTTTTATGCCACTTGAAGCAAGATTATCAATAATACTGAGACAATGATAAGTGTCAATGTCCAACTTATATTGAGGAGCTGAGGCAAGCAACTCAAGGCTTGATAGAGAGTCTGAATAGATGATACTGTTATTCGAATTTGCAATCAAAGGTTGGTTTTGCTTAAGGTGTTCTAATGCCATGATTATGGCATTTGACTCAGCAGACATTATAGATAAATTATTATATAATCTCTCGCCCATTGCAATTTTCAGGTGAGGAAGGAAAACACCACTTGCAACCTTCTCATTTATTTTTGACCCATCAACAAATATTTGGAAGTGATTTTTATAGGTTTTAAAATTTATGTTCTGTTCTGCAAATTTTTTCTGGACAAAAGCAATAGGGGTTAAATCTTTATTCCAATTTCAAAATTCAGTATTTATTATGGGAAATGACCAATTCCATGGAGGGGATTGGGGGAAAGTAGGTGCAATAGACTTTGCTGGTACAGGGAACTTCTTTTGAATATTGGCATACTCATCTGCAATACCTCTATGCATGGCTGGATTTCTTAACCAATTATGTAATGTGTGTGAGCTATTTGATTCAATTTTTGTAAGATGTTTTGTCAAGAGAAAGCTACGTCTCTCCCTTATTGTTGTTAATCCACTCTCCATAAGCAGAAACTTGGTGCTTGTGGGTTTCTTAAGACCAAATATGAGACGTATTATATCATTTTGTGTTGTTTCAATTTTTTGCATCTGGGTCTTTGCACATGCACCATAGACGATGAGCCCATAGTAAATATGGGGTCTTATATGTGATTTATAAAACTGGAGTAAGGTTTTCTCCTTACAACCCCAGGGTGTGGAAAGAAGTCTTTTTAGTATATTTGCTTTTCCATAGCATATTTTTATTGTGTTTGAAATGTGGAGGTGGAAATTAAGTTTTTGGTCAAGCATGAGACCCAGGTAATTAATATGATTATCTTCTGGAATAGTTGTTTTATTTAGAGTTAGTTTTGCATTAACATGGTTTCGCTTCCGGTGAAATTGGATTATTTTTGACTTGGTGGGTGCAATGGGTAAATCTGAATGTTGAGAGAATTTTTCAAACTGGAAAAGTGACTTTTGCAGATTTGACTGTGCTATCTGAAAGGTGTTGCCAGATGACCATAGCACCAGATCATCAGCATATTGTAGATTCGTGTGGGGTAGGTTCATGTCCCAGAGATATAGGGCAAATAGGAGGCAACTGAGGACTGCTCCCTGAGGTAGGCCTTTGGATATTGTCTTTTGGGGTGAAGAGGCTGAACCAACACAAACAATGAAACTTCTCACTTCTGTCGTTTTTCTGTCGCTATTCTATTTTTTCTAGTGTCTGAATATATAAGGGTTCAAGTTTGAGGAAGGGAGAATTGTCCCGTTATGAAAGAGGTATATTTTGCATGGCCATCATAAAATCAGTCGTAAATACAAACAGTGAAGTTGGACACATTCTCTTTTGTAAATCGAACTTTTAGTGAAACTCCATTTTATTTTCGCGCTATCTAATAGTGGGTATATCTGACAATACTGATCAGAACTTACCAACTGTAAAATAATATTTCCCCATAGATAAAGGAACTCTGTATTTTCTGAGCTATGTATGACTATTTGGATAATATTTTTTTTTTTCTTTTTTTTTTTTTTACTTATAGGTATATTTGGAAAGGTAAATGATACGGTAGTAGCAATTGCATTAAATGAGATTGATATCACATATAAAAATAAACCATTTATAATCAAAAAATTACATTTAATTCAAATAAACATACATATATATTATATAGTGTATATAGTGTATATTATATTATATAATGTAATATATATATATTACATTATATAGCGTAATGAAAGGTTAAAAAATATTTTTTTAAGGCAATTATAGCCAGAATGTTTTGTTGAATTTAAATATGCAGTATATACAATTATCAAGTTTTGGTTAGCATCAATTCTTATAGTTTAAATGGGCGTAGCCGAATGATAATAGATAGTTTTAGCCGTCTAGAAAGAAGCATGTTTTGATATCAAAATACAGATAGGAATTCTAACAAGCATGTGGCAACAAAGAGAAAAATTGTATGTTTTCCTTATAAGACTTTATTGTATCTGAGTTTTAAAGCTATTATTTATGGTACAAAGTATGGTTGTTAGATAAACACTTTTGAATTATTTTCAGACTAGGAGAAACTGAGGAAGCATAAATAGTTAAAGTCAAAATATAATGGCAAAATATTGTCAAAATTTCAAAATATTGAAATTTAAAATTTCAAAAGTCAAAATATTGGACGATTTGTACCGGTAAACAACCTTACATGTAAAACATTTTATCGAAAATATTTTAGATACTTGACGTAACACCGTTATATAAAAGTCATTTGCTTCTACCATGAAAAAAACAGCCTGAGACTGAAGAAGAGCCTGAGACTTTATTTTGAAGTTATGATTTTGCAAACCCCCTAAATTGTTTCAATAAAATGTCTCAGTTTCGAAGCTGAACTTCTTAGAAATAAAATAACTTCAAATATTCATAGAAGTTCAGACTATCTTTCAAAAACCTACATAACTTACCTTGTTTTTCACAAGTTTTTTGGGAAATAACACCAAATATCCTGATTTCAATACACAGAAAGTTTGATTATCTTTATTTTTCTAAAATTTCCGATTACCGTATTTATCTTATTTTAGATCATTTAACGCTATGAATTAGAAGCAAGAAGACAGTTTTGTGTTTTTTGCGTATAGCTTAAAGTACAGAAATGTTTTGGTCCCAATTGTGGTGGGCCATCCCTTCATTGTCGTAAACACTCCTCTCCCAGTTCAACAAACAGATGTAAACCCAGTCGAGTAATCCTTCTCACTTTCTAATTAAATATGTTTTTCAAAGTTGCTTTGATACACAAGTTTATTTATGACATAATTTTAGATTTGTTGTTGTTTGGTTTTTCTTGTTCTTTATTTTTGGTCTTATGACTCTGAAATGTGAATTTGACCCTTACAAACTCAGTATCAATACAGTGCAGTCTCAAAAAAAGTCTCAGTGCATTGTGGTGTATCTGAAGCTGGCACAATGGGTCATCCAGCTTATTTTTGTACTGTGTCGATTCGTGCTATTATAAGTAGTAGTAATAGCATTTAAAGTATGGCTTTGTGTCTTTGTAATATTTTTTTCTTGTTCTAGGAGATTATAGATGTAGTTGGTGGCGATAAATTTAGATTGAACAATTCTTTAGATACAGCGCACCCCCCATTATCTCAGGATGAAATTTTCGAAAGGGCAATGGTATTTTACTGTGGAGCAGAAGCAGGTTGTAACCTATGTCTAAATTGCTATGTTATTTCCCGTAATAAGTAATTTGTTCGAAAACTTTTGATATAAGATTACTGTTAATACTGCAATAAAACGTTTAGAATTTGCAAACGGGACTAAATGAGGTTCTTATGTTTTCTTCTTTTTATTAAATTTTGCTACAATCATCACTTACTCGCTTCTTACTTTCGGTGTGGACCTGACGATGGACTGTCTTCTCCGTCATCAAAGGATTTTTGGAACGATTTCCAGCGACTATTTTGTTTGATTGTCTTCATCTTTTCTAGCCATGTTCTTCCAGTCTTTGCCCAAATCGACCTTGTCTCTGAAAATCCTTCTGTTAAGTCCTGGATCTTCTTAAATTCCAACTTCCACGGCTCATATAATTAAAATTAGTCCCAGATTGGGAGTATTTGCGCCACTTTGGCCCGTATTGGAGAAAATTTGGCATAAAAATATTCAAATTAGTCTATTTTTGGAAGGCTGTACTTTGGACACATTCTCTTTTGTAAATCGAACTTTTAGTGAAACTCCATTTTATTTTCGCGCTATCTAATAGTGGGTATATCTGACAATACTGATCAGAACTTACCAACTTTAAAATAATATTTCCCCATAGATAAAGGAACTCTGTATTTTCTGAGCTATGTATGACTATTTGGATAATTTTTTTTTTTTTCTTTTTTTTTTTTTTACTTATAGGTATTTTTGGTCAGGTAAATGATACGGTAGTAGCAATTGCATTAAATGAGATTGATATCACTTTTGCTGTGTCAGATGCACTTAGTAAACAACACTCACTGGCCAAAATGACAGAATTTTTTTAATGTGTTTTGTATAAACTACGTCTGTTCATTAAATACTGCCATTTGGATCTGATTCAGGAATGGAAACTGTCATTCCATTTAATTATAAATAGAACAGTGGCCATTTCAATGAACTCTAGTTCAGTGTGACCCGTTGAGTTTTGAAATTGGTAGACAAAAAATTGCAGTTTGTTTCAAAATTCATCCGTGAAGTTCAACTTCGATATCAGGTTACCATAACTATGCCAGATGATAAATGTCTTCAAAGCCCTCTACTGTTACTTTTAGTCTTCCAAGCCTTTGCCACCGCGCAGTCTCAGATATAAATCTGATAATCCAATTGGGTTATGCTAAGACTGTTGCTAATAGACGAAAATATTACAGACATGTGTTGGCAAAGCTCTACTCAACACTTTGATCCTTCAGTTCTTTTTGCTTTCGGAATTTTTGCCTTCTTAAAAAAATGAATGAGCAAGAATCTGGGAAAATTATTTTAGATTTTGTACGTTTTCTTGATTTTTTCCACTTCTGAGAAATAAAATCTATCATAGCTCTTATTGAAAGAAAACCCTAGTTTCTAAGATCACAGTAACAAATTAATGAAGAAGCAGGCAAAGAACCTTTGTCCTTTATCTTTAGCATGAGCCTCTCGTCAGAGAATATTTGAAAGCTGATATACATCCAGAAATGTCCTTAAGTTTCTTTGGTAGTTTCTTGTTCTAAAGCGAATCACCTAACAAGACATGTAAAATGTCAATCAGCTGTCATCTGTAAAGAATTACAGATGACAAGCTCCTCTTTAAAACAAGAGCTTTAAGCAGAAACATGGAAACGTAATTTAATGTTAATTCTGACATTCTCGAATATTAGCAAAAAAGGGAACCCTTCATATTTTTAAAAAGCATGTGTATTCGCCCATAGTTGCCCTTCTTCTGGGAATGAAAAAAAAAGAGTTCGAATGGGCTGGTGAATCCTGAAAACTAAGTGAAGGAAAATATAGCTACCAATTCCTTGAATGTTGACCAGCCTAAGAAGAGACCCATCCCTCTAAGATATATCGTTTAATGGAGGTTGAGGGGGGGGGTGATATATGCACGGTAGTCAAACCAGAACGTGATTAGAGGCTTTTAAAGACGTTTGTCTATTATATTCCTAGACTTTCAGGTATTATGAGTTGCTGCAGGGGTAGGAAGTTTCTAAAAAATTCCCCTGAATATTAACAAGCCAAGGGGTAAACACTTCCTTATAAAAGATATCTTTTAATGGAGATCATGAGAGGCGTAGGTAACAAATAATAATCCGAATTTACTCCCTTCTCTCTTTAAACATTGTCCCAAATTGTATCATGAAAAGCTTACAGATTCAAATGGCCTTAATCTGTAGTTTGCCTCACTGTTCTCTTAGGTCTAACCCCCATAAAACATTAGTCAATGCCTATTTGAATGTAACATGCTGGCGTCATCACAGGATATTCTTCAAAATATTTCGTTAAAGGGGTTAAAACCCCCACAACTAACCACCTTCAGTTTTAAAACTGGTTAACCACGCCAACACAGAGTATTGAACCGAAAAGATATACCAGGATATTTAAGTGCTTGTAATCAACGTAACTACTACGAGACGAATTGACCGCAGCTTGCAGTCGCATTCTAATACCCCATTTAAGAAGAAAAAACACGACGAGGGTTGTAATGAAAGTAATGAGCTAAGTGTGAGCTTCAACTGCTTTGCATTCTGAAAAACTAACGGTATGCTGAAAATAAAAAGTCAACTGCAATAGCCAGAAAAAAACAGTGCCCTTGATTGAAAAGTCCATAAGCCTTATTAGAAAAAAGGGAAAAGGTGATGATGGCAAGACATAAAATGGAAAAAGGGTAGAAGTATCTATTCAGGTTTATAAATTTGTCTTTATTTTCTGTAATTGTTAATTCAAAACAGTTTTCAAAAATAATTGGTAATACTAAACACTTAAAATTGTCCCAGAACTTCAGTGAAATTACTTCAGTGAAAGTTGAACTTAGAGATAATGATTGTAAACCCCTGCTACCTAGTGAGATTAATGAATTCTTTGCATGAATTTGAAAATTCATGAGACTTGTAAATCTAGCTACCCAAATGAGATGCCGATCAGATTGATTTTAACCAATGTTTTATTGATGGTGTTTTCCCTAGTATTTTTAAACAGGAGTATAGTATCCCAATCCCCAAATATTAGGCCCCTAAGGAAATAACTGATATGAGTCAGATTAAAAAAAAAACACTGACTCTTTCAAAAGTGTTTGACAGTTTTATATTTGATTGTCTATTTGAGGACATAAAAGATAATATAGATTCTCAACAATTTGGATTTAGAACTGGGCAAAGTACTGTTCATTATTTGGTTGCATTGTAGGATACCACCCTTAAACATTTAGAAAAAAATGGGGCTTATGTTAATGCATTATTTGCTTATATAGTTAAGGCTTTGGATAGTCTTGACCATAGTGTAGCAGTGGAAGAAGCCAAGGCTATGGGTGCTCGTCTATTTGTTAGTTTTCTTTTTAAAAGATCTTTGATAAAAGATAATTGGTAATACTAAACACTTAAAATTGTCCCAGGACTTCAGTGAAATTACAAGATAAGCCTTAGCAGAGGCCCTTTCATAAAAATGAAAAAGGAATTTTCTACGCTTGTTTTTTCCAGCTGTTCAGTTGTAGTTGACTTTTGTTTCCAGTAAATCATTAGTTTTTCAGAATGCAAAGCAGTTTAAGCTTAGACTTAGCTCATTACTTTCATTCTAATATTTTGAATGCTCTACTAAAACTTGTATTTGTGCATTTGTCCCCTGATTAGACAGATAGGTTTATTTTTACATATAATTGAGTATTGCAGCAAATTCTCCCAAATTCAAATTTCAAGGCCCTTACCTAATGTTTTTTGTTTTTTTTTTTAGCCACCGCCCCTGTGCAATTCACACTGTACAATTTATTCCGAAGCAATTGTGAACATTTTGCCCATTTTTTAAGAAATGATGTAGCAGTGTCTAATCAAGTGCAAGATTTATATGAATTTTTACTCAAAGTAAGGTTTTTTCTTTTCTTTTTTCCAATAGTTACTGCCTTAATTTGGGATACAAATTTAAACGTGTGTCTTTTTGTGTCATTATAGTTCCACTGGTGAAACACAGAAAAATGATTGTCTCTTTTTTATTGAGCATACTCTGATTGATCCTAATTTGGAAGTCTCTAGTAAAAATATTTCTAAGTAAGATGTTTTTGTGCACAAAAAAAGATGTTCACGTAAGCAGTATGGCTCAAAAATAATAAGCAAAATATATCAATCCAACCTAAAGAAGTTTCATCATGCAGTTCAGAATACCATCGGTAAAAAGTGACCAAAGTTGAATTAGAGATAATGATTGTAAACCCCTCCTACCTAGTGAGATTAATGAGTTCTTTGCATGAATTTGTAAAATTCATGAGCCTTGTAAATCTAGCTGCCCAAATGAGATACCGATTAAATTGATTTTAACCAATGTTTTATTGATGGTGTTTTCCCTAGTATTTTTAAACAGGCGTATATTATCCCAATCCCCAAATATTAGGCCCCTAAGGAAATTACTGATATGAGTCCGATTTAAAAAAAACACTGACTCTTTCAAAAGTGTTTGACAGTTTTATTTTGATTGTCTATTTGAGGGCATAAAAGATAAGATAGATTTCCAACAATTTGGATTTAGAACTGGGCAAAGTACTGTTCATTATTTGGTTGTATTGTAGGATAACACCCTTAAACATTTAGAAAAAATTGGGCTTATGTTAATGCATTATTTGCTGATATAGTTAAGGCTTTGGATAGTCTTGACCATAGTGTAGCAGTGGAAGAAGCCAAGGCTATGGGTGCCCGTCCATTTGTTGTCCGTATGGTTTTTTAGTTTTCTTTTTAAAAGATCTTTGTGTGTCCAACTCCCTGATCATGAGCCATCTAGATTTTATATATTTTCTGAGGTTCGCCACGAGGGACTAAATTAGACCCACGTTCCTTTCTTATTGTTTTTAACCGTATTTCAGTAACAATTTGAGACTGTTTTAAATTTGCTGCTGTTTCAACTGCCTTATCACTGCCACTAAGCCCTCCGACTACCGAACAGTCTGAATAGATGAGAATATTCAATTACCTAAAAGCTGAATTCGGAAAGGTAAAACTGACGGTAGGCAAAACTAAGTGCTCCTATATGATTTTTTCCTTCCTAAAGGTCAACACAACAGCCACTCTTCTCCTATTTCCCTACTGCCGACAAAGAAAATTAAAATAATTGGAGTACTTTTGGACGAAGGTCTAAGATATCTTACGTTGACTATGTGACTGAAAATGGCGCCTCTCTTTAACATTCATTTTCCAACCTGAAGAGATTTGGTACAAAAAAAAAAACTGTAAGAAATTATACTTGGACATAATTTCTCAACATATGATAATGCACTAAAACGACTCAACTTGAATTCACTTGATAGTCGTAGAAATGAGTTGACATATCAATTTGGACCAAATTGTTTGAACTCCCCTGCACATCCTGGTCTACTACCCGACCTTGCAAGACCCACTACTGAAGGACCAGTCGATTTCGACAAATAAAAAATAATTCTCCACAGTTAATAACTTACTCAACCTCGAGCACCAAGAGATATTATAAATCGTTTGTTCCTACTTGTTGTCGATCCGTGGATTTATTTGATGTAATTAACGGGACAGAGGAGATGGACTGGTTAAACAATTGAAATGAGAGAGCTAGAACGTAACATGGATGTCTTCTGAATGAGCTCATCCTCAATATTATAACTTGCAAACATGCAGATATTCACATTTTTGCCTTTTTTGCAAACACCATTCCAGGCAAATTTGCATATACCCTTATCTGTAGTTAATTCATGACTGCTTATATTAATCATTTTGATCTTTAGTTTGCATTAATTGAATTCGGTTTTATGTTATCAAGGTCAGATGAACTCTTAATTAGGTTATCACTAAGGTAACTGAACTTTTGAAAAATACAATTTTGTTTCTTCACTTCTGTGTGACAGGAACCAATTATCAGGATGAGATTTATTACTTATTATTATATCCTGACTTTGATCCTCATTAACATTGTACATCTATGGAGGGGTTTCACTTAGATGACCTAAGGTCTATGATTTCAGATACTTTCTTTCTTATTAATTATAATTTATCTTTAGCACCGGTAGAAAAATTTTCGATGGGTGGGGGGAGGGGACAAACACCAAAAAATTAGTAGTGATTGGGGGACAGGGAATATATTTCAGGAATTATTTTTCGTATGAATAAGACTATTTTAGATATTTCTAGGCAAAATCTCTCAAATAAAAAGAGCAATTAATTTGGCTGCAAAATGAAACAAAATGCAGCAAATATTAGGCTAAACCGCAAGGATTCCTGGCAAAGGGATCAGTTTGTTTAATCAATAGTATATTTAATTATTATGCATTTAATCTTAAAAGAAAATTAAACTCAAGCCTAAATTACAGAAAGATTGCTTTCGTAGATTATAACAGATAAACAGCAATTTCCTACGCCTTAGAAAAGTTTACAGAAGGGGTAGAGATACTAAAAAATCATCCTGGATGCATAGATACCATGTTTTGATTTTATAACGCAAAATGTAAAATATACCTCTTTCATAACAGGACAATTCTTCCGTCGAAATTAAACCCCTTATATATTCAGATATTAAAAAAATAGAATAGCGAAAGAAAAACAATTTAGTTTAATACCTCCTCTAGTTGACCTGAAATAGAAAACTTTATACCCTTCGCAAAAAAATCTGTTTACTTTCTTTGATAACTTGTATACACTTACCAAGGCCGTATCCAGGTGGGGTAACTCGTTTTGAACCCCCCCCCCCCCGAAATGTTTGTTTCACTAGTAAAAACGTATCAAAAATGAACATGAACAAACTTTGTTTGCGTTTTTTTAGTTTTTTTTTGTGTACCCCCCCCCTAAAAAAATTAGCAACCCCCCCCCCTCCCCTAATTTCCAGAATTTTCAACAACGTTAAACAAAATGACTATCTCAAAATTTTAATTGGATGTGTTTATGGACATGGTTGGCGTAAGAGGGGCGTTAGTAGCTCTCCAATCACTTTCAACTATTTAAAAGGCAGTAGCCCCTTCAATTTCCAATCAAATGAGCCCTTTTGAAGTTTCTGCGAGAATGCTTTTAATGAAAACCTTATATGCCCCCGGGGCATAACTTACTACCCTTGCCCTGAGGGCTGTGATGGGGGGAGGGTATCATCCTCAAAGACCTACTTTCCAGAACTTTCTACTACGTTAAACAAAATGGCTATCTGAAAATTTTGATTGGATGTGTTTATGGGAATGGTGGACCTGAGAGGGGGGTTAGTTACTCTCCAATCATTTTCGACTATTAAAAACCCTAATCTATACAACGCTATCTATAAGAACCTTATATGCCACCAGGGTATAACTTAACAACTTTTTCCCTGGGGTCTGTGGGGGGTTTCTCATCCTTAAATACATAATTTACAGAACTTTCAACTACGTTGAACAAAATGGCTATCTCTGAACTTCGATTGAATGAGTTTGGGGAAATGGTGGGCGTGAGAGGGAGGTTAATTACTCTCCACTCACTTTCGACCATTAAAAGTGGAATTTCAATTTCCAATCATATGAGCCCTTTTTGAAATTTCTACAAGAATTTTCTATATAAACCATATATGCCCCCAGGGCATAACTTAAAACTCTTGCACTGAGGGCTCTGCGGGGGTTATCATCCTAAGAGACCTAATTTCTATAACTTTCAACCACGTTGAACAAAATGAATATCTCAAAATTTTGCTTGGATGTGTTTGGGGAAATGGTGAGCATGAGAGGGGGGTTAGTTGCCCTTCAATCACTTTCGACTATTAAAAAGGGTACTAGAGATTTTAATTTCCAATTGAATGATCCCTTCTTGAAGTTTCTACAACATTGCTCTCTATGGGCTGTGGGGGGCAGGGGTTGTCATCCTTAAAGACCTAATTTCCAAAACTTTCAACTACGTTTAATAAATGGGCTATCTAAAAAATTTGATTGGTTGTTTTTGGGGATATTGTGGGTGTGAGAGGTTATTTGCCCCTAGAATCACTTTCGACTATTAAAAACGGCACTAGCCCTTTCAATTTCCAATCGAATGCGCCCTGTTTCAAGTTTTAACGACAAAGATTTCAATAGAAACCTTATATGCTCCCAGGGAATAACTTATAACCATTGCCCTGAAGACTGTGGGGGAGTGTCCTGCTCACAGGTATAATTTCCAGAACTTTAAACTGCGTGGAACAAAATGGCAGTCTTAAAATGTTGATTGGATGTGTTTGGGGAAATGGTGGGCGTTGAAGGGTGTTTGTTGCCTTCCAATCACTTTCGACTATTTAAAACGGCACTAGCCATTTAAATTTTCAATCGAATTAGCCCTTTTTGAAGTTTCTACGACAACATTTTCTATAAAAAAAAATTCATGCCCACAGGGCATAACTTACAATCCTTGCCCGGAGGGCTGTAGGGGGTTTTCATCCTCAAAGACCTAATTTACAGAACTTTCAACTACTTTGAACAAAATGGCTATCTCAAAATTTTGATTGGATGTGTTTGGGGAAAAGGTGGGCATGAGAGAGGGGTTAGTTGCCCTCCAACACTTTTGACTATTAAAAAGGGCACTAGCCCTTTGAATTTCCAATCGAATGAGCCTTTTTTGAAGTTTCTACGATAACGCTTTCTATAAAACCTTACATGCCCCCAGGGCATAACTTACAACCTTTGCCCCAAGGGCTGTGGGGGAGTGTTCTCCTCAAAAATATAATTTCGATCTGGAAATTAACTACGCTGAATAAAATGGCTATCTCAAAATTTTAATTGGATGAGTTTCGGGAATTCATGGGCGTGGAAGGGGTGTTAGTTGCCTTCCAATTGCTTTTGACTATCAAAAAGGGCACAAACTACTCCAATTTTCAATTGAATGAGCCTTTTTCGAAGTTTCTACGGCAACTTCTTTGATATGAAGTGCCCTGGTCAAAAGGAAAAAAAATAATAAATAATACATTTGGCCAACATCGTTCTTTTTATGACAACTCTACCTATAAAAACCTTATATTCCCCTCGGCCAATTTACAACCTTTTGCCTGGGGGCTCTTGGGGGTGGGGAGGTTGTCATCCTTAAATGCATAATTTACAGAACTTTCAACTAGGTTGAACAAAATGGCTATCTCTAAACTTTGATTGAATTAGTTTGGGGAAATGGTGGTCTTGAGAGGGGGGTTAATTACTCACTGTCGACTATTAAAAGGGGTAATTTCAATTTCCAATCAAATGAGCTCTTTTTCAAATTTCTACAACAACTTTCTATATAAACCTTATATACCAGAACTTTCAGCTACGTTGAACAAAATTAATATCTCAAAATTTTGATTGGATGTGTTTTGGGAAATGGTGGGAGTGAGATGGAGGTTAGTTGCCCTTCAATCACTTGTAACTATTAAAAAGGGCACTATGTCTCTCAATTTCCAACTGAATGAGCCCTTTTTTAATTTTTTACGACATCACTTTCTTTAAAAAAAAAACTTATATGCCCCCGGGGCATAACTTACACCCCTTGCCCTGAGGACTGGGGGGGGGGGGGTTGTCATCCTTAAAGATTTAATTTCCAAAATTTTCGACTACGGAATGTTGTCCTTGTGTTTTATTTAAATATACGAACTTTCCTGTTTTTTAGTAACTGTAGAAATTACTAATAAACAAATACATATTTAGGATCACCATAAAAACCGATTCTTTGATTGAATGATATCAATAGTTAGACTCATACACTTTAGTTATAGGGTCAAAATCTATTGGCAGGCAGTCAACAATGGGGCAACACATATTTTTTCCATTATATCTCCATGTTATGCTTTTTTCTTTTGGTTTCCTTATAATTTCTTTAGAGTCTCAAATTGCCAGAGGGAGGGTGCACCACCCCCCTCCGGTGCCCATGTTCAGTACACACCTAACTATGGTAAATTCTATCAATTTTCTTTTGTAGAATCTGGTGTCCGGAGTCCCCGCTGAAGAACGCCAGTTACCGCCAATTACACCATCCACCAGCAGTGAGATGACCAGCAGATGGGTTGCACCGTCTATTTACACAATTTCTGGTAGACTTGTTAAAGTTTAATGTTTTACCTTTTATTTTATTTTGATAATTTATTAAATGTTGTACCTTTTTCTTTTCTTTGTTTTTTTTTTTTTTTGTTTTTTTTTTCAATTTTAGGCCAAAGATTTGGCTTCTTTATAACCCGTCTACAAAGTATTTATCTTTTGAATCTTTGCGATCCCCAGAAAAGGCGTTGTCTGAAAACATGCTGGGGTGATACTTACTAATTTCATAAATGTTCCTGTCTTTTAGTTTATTATTTTTAATTTTTTTTTTTCACCAAAGCTCCGAGCCCGTTGAACCCATTTATAAGCTGGATACCTGGAGACCTTTGAAGGTCTTTTTTTTGCTTATAAGAAGGATTGAAATCTACAAGGAGATGCTTATATAGGGGGGAGGGGGGCTCATGACACACTAAAACCTTAAAGCTTATTACGAGCTACTAAATGTTTAGATAAATGTTCCTATATTTTTTTTTGCAAAGCTATGAACCATTAAATTTTTGAATTTTTAATAAATTTTTTGCCCCTCCTCTTGACATATTCCTTAAGTCTGTTACCCATAATAGTAGATCCTGTCATTTGTTTTTCCATCCCCTTGGGATGCTTTGTCCCTCCCATTGATTTACTCCTCTCGTTAATTTCCAATTTTCTGATGATTTCACTTATTTGCCCCTCCTCTTGGATTTGTCTCTTCTCTTGAGATACCCCTTCACTTGGAACATTTTACCCATCCCCTCGATACATTTCTCTCATCAGTTTCTCGTAGTCTTTAAAGCTTTCACTTAGTTCCAAATAGATTGGTTATCTGCCTTTATGAGAAGTCAGAACTATGTATCCAACTCTTTAAAACTATTGTTTACAACGAAAAAAGCTTTATTTTGCCTAGAAAGGAAAGATTTCTAAAAAGACGCGTAACTAGATTAGAATACGTGACTTGTACTAGACTGTTGTCTTAGAAATTGATAATTTATGGGTAAATAATTTTTTTTTTTTGTACCATCAAATTCATTGCAACGTAACCTCTTTTGTTTATTAGGTTACGTATATGTTAAGCTTGACCTGAGACTGCATTAGATGAAATTTTTGTGGTTACCCATGGTCCTTATAGCCTGAAACAGGTGTTTGCACAAGAACCGTCGTTACCCCTGCAACCCTTTAAAGATTTTACTGCTTTCCTTTTAATTTCTGAAGTATTTTCTTATTCACCTTAATTTCTTGTATTTCCAAATTAACCAGTTGAAAAATAATTTTAACTGAACATGGTATTCCTACAATTTTTTAACGACATGGTGTCAGATACTACTTCCTAATCTTGGCATTAGTTTTGAGTGTTTTCATACACAATTTTGAGATAGGCTTCCTTTTGGATTCTCAAATTTTTAATACAACCTATTAAACCCTTCCCAACTTATTCAGCTGCATATTTGTCATAGAAAAGTAGTCTCAATTGGTGAAAACTGTTTATGTGACAACATTGGCACAATTGTTCATAAAACTTCCACTTTTGCGGTTTCCTTTTATTTATTTTTTATTTTTTTTTGTTCCTACGCTTGAAAATTTTAGAATATTAATATATGAAGTTTTAAATTATATTTCCTTTTTGTAGTTACGCATTTATATTGTTTTTCAAATTTGTATTTATAAATAAATGTAGTCAATTTTTGCCAAAGCGCTTGGTTTGTTTACTTTACTGTTTTAAATAAGTTTTAATACTCATAATATTCAACCTTAGTTTTAAATTTTTCTTTAGTAACTTATATTCACTAGGCACACAGTCGTCGACAGAAATGTATCTCGTGTGGAGGATACAAAATGTTTTCCTTGGTAGGTGAGGCTCAGGTCTAAAAATTGTCTTTTTTATGTAGTTTGTTGTAGCAAAAAAAGGTCTGAAAGTTATTTATTTATTCATTCTTTACTACATTTACTTTCTTTCATTTTTACTGGAAAATAAATCAATTTTTGTCTTAGTGTTAGGAAATTTTGACTTCTTTGAAAGCTGAAGTTAGTTTAGTTAGTTTAGTGAAATAAAGTTAGTTTAGAGAAAGGGAGCTAAGATAAAAAAAAATTGCCAGTTAAGTATCAAATTACTTTCGAGCGTTACAAAAATTTTTATTTCGAAATGAGTTCGTCGTTACATTCTCTAACAAATTTGAAGCCCTTCCCTTAGATTTTGACACTGAATCACCCTGGAACATAATCAAAGAAGTTTACAATCAAACGGCTGCCGCTACGCTTGGGTTCGCCAAGAGACCAAAATACCAATGGTTATCAGAGAGAGCCTGGAACCTGATTGGTGGGCCTCGTGACTTAAGGCTGCGGCTCCTAAAAGTTGGTCAAAATAGTGACACACTTTTGAAGAGCCAAACGTACAGAGCCCTAGACAAACAAGTCAAAAGGAGCGCAAGGGGAGGCAAATGCAACCTGCTGCCATAGCGGAGGAACCAGCGAAACGTGGTGACTCCAGACCCATATACAAGATTACCAATGAAATTGTGGGGAAATGTGAAAACGTAAACAGACTTGTTAATGATGCAAATGACAGAATAGTCTCAGACCCAGTAGAAATATCCGTAGTAGGGGCCTTGCATTTTGAGAAGATTCGGAACAGAACCCACCCAGTGGATTAACCAGATATACCTGCAACCTTTTTTTAAACCTCCAAATATGTACGGAAGAACCTTGTGATGTGGAAGTTTGTCAGGCAACCCGCAAGCTTAAGAATGGCAGAACAGCAGGAACTGACAGAATAACAGCCGAAATGATAAAATACCACTGAATGCCTGTATGGATGTGGGGCCTAAAGTTTTGCTAGCATCTGGAAGTCTGAAAAGGTACGCGATAGATTGGACAAAAAATTACGCTCAACAATCTTTTTAAGATATGAGACGTGACAAGTTATGACAACTGGAGCTCCTATCTACCTATATCAGGCTCCCATCTATTTCGGATAAACTTTTCTCACAAATTACTTTTCAGCACATCCAGACAGCCCTCGATAAATACCTACGGGACAAACATTACGGTTTCCGGCCATCCCGTTCTTGCACGGGTCTTATCTACACACTACAAATAAGGATTGAGGAGTGGAATGAACGGGGAGAAAATGTACCTGATTTTTGTAGACTTCGAGAAACCCTTTGACTCCATCGTCCGATACTCCTTATGGAAAATCCTGCGACACTACGGATTCCCAATGAAATACTGCCAATAAGGCACTGAAACTTAGTATCATTAGAAATCGAAACCATCAATTTTGATGTTACATCCTTAACTAATAAAGCATGTTTGCAATTCAAATTCTAAATTACAACCCAAAAATTGACAAATCTCACAAGCCTACTAACCGCTTTTACTACAAACATTGACACATCAATATATTTTCTGTCAGTATTGGTATCTGTTTTTAGTCCTTATATTTTTTTAATGTTATTCATTAAAGAAAAAAAAAATAGAAATTGAGTTAATAGAATTACTGCCGAGGATGCGGCACTAGACTTCAAAATCCAAACTGGCGGTGCTGATCTCCGTTTCGGGGTCTTTCAACCAAAGAGGCAGAAGGGGGCTGGGGTCAGCTATCCTATGCTTTTGCATACCCTTCCTGTTTTTTTTTTCCAAGATTTATCCAGGTACACATTCATAACTGGGTCTAATCTGGCTGAGCTTTAAGTGTCACGCCGCTGACCCCTGTTCCAAACCAAATAATCAGCGATGCCAGGATTCGGAACCCTGTCCTCACGGACACAGTATTAACGTGCTAACCACTCGGCTAGGATTGAAAATTGCTGTATTACTGACTGAGAATGATATTTCGGCAGGTCGAGATTTAGTAGTTGTCAAATCAGTACTTTCTTTGTCTTCCTTCATTAATTTTATATATTTTCCTTTTTTTCTTTTTATGATTAATTTTACTTGCCATTTATTTAATTTAAGAAAATGAACCACTAAACATGTTGCAGGGGAAGTCTAACCTTCCTAACTCATACGTGACGTCTCTACTCAAATTATATTGTGGTTTCTTAATATCTCCCTGACTCTCGTGAATGATCCTTATCTGCGACCATGCAAATTAATATATTCAGAGTTGTACATATTTTTTAATAGAGGGCGTAAACGCCCAAAAGTGATTACCATGGACATAATTGAATAGACAATCAAATGAACGACAAAATTAAAGGAAGCAGGGATAGTGACGCAATGACACAATAAGAAAAAATGCCGTCGGTCAGAAGATCTTCACATCATTTAGAAATTTACGATATAGTACTAAAACTTAAAGGAACAGTTGTAGAAACAAAAAGAATCTAGCCAACATAAAGGCAATGATTTGAGAATTGAAAAAGGATTACTTACTATGAAAAGACAGAATTTCATAAGGTATTTAAGTGAAGTTGACGAAACAAATTGCTCAAATCAATTGAAAGCAATAGAAGCTAGAGAGATGAAAGGGGAAAAAACCCTTGGTTCAGAGCAACAGATTAAGGAATATGAAGGAGTAAATGAGAAGTTATTCAATGGATATGAAATGTTAAACAAACTAAAGAAACAAGAAGGTCAAGTCATTAGTTACTAGGTAATTCAAAAATAGAAAGCAAGATACTATGAGCTAGAAAGTGATAATGGATATGGTTGAAAAGAAAGAATAACAGAGTAGTTTTAGAACAATCGATGAAAGAATCCAAAAAAAAATAAAGCAAAAAACTTTTGAAGGGAAATGGTTAGTTCAAACATGTGAGGAAACAAGAAAGTGAAAACATTAAGTACAAGGTAAGGTAGAGAGTAATTTGATAGAAATCAACGGTTTAAATATTGTAGAAATAGGAGTAAAGCAGTGGAAGGAAAAGAAAATGGTAGCGTAGAACAATCAACAGAAGAATGCTAACAATCCCACAAATCCTTTGTTAGCATAAGTTACAACGAAACCATTAAGAAAATGAACTCGTGAGAAAGAAGAATACGAGGAAGCAGGCACAAACTTTTGTTGATTCACGCAAAACACTAAATAAACGAAGGAAACGAAAAAAAGCTTAATTGATATAGGGTAAGCCAGAAAATAAATAGAAAGAGAGTAAGACGCTAAATGATTAAAAAGTAAGAAGGGGTATATAATGTGATTTGTATGAATAGGAGACGTGATTAAACGGAGAAAACAAACAAGAGTACTGATTTTTTTTGTGGGGGGGGGGATCAGAGGTGGAAATTACTCTCTTACTTAAGTGAAATAAAGACTTTGTATTCTCTAAGAAGAGTTGAAGAAAACCTACCCCTGCACTCCCCCTTTATTTTCGTACATGAGCACCTCTGAAAGTGAAACTGTTAGATATAAGACAACAATGGATAGATAGATAGTAAGAAATTATCATATATAACGTCAAAAAGTTTAAGGATAACAAACCCCTTTAGTAGAAAAAGAATAAGAGCATGATGTTGTTAAATACCAACAATCGACAGGTTCAACATTAATAGAGAACAAGACGCCAGAAGATTGAAAATGATAGAGGATAAAAATCAAAAGAAAAGCGAAACGGCTGTTTAAAAAATTGAATTGAAACATTGTTGAAAGCAAACACATACTTTTGTGGGGTTATGAAGCACTAAATAATGTGAGGAAGCACGAAAGTAAAATCGTTATATACAGGGTACAATAGAAAGTAAATACAAAGAAAGCAAGAAGTTAAAACATAAAAGTTAGTAGTGAATGAGAAGGAAAGGAATACAAAAGAGTTGCGTCGATATTTCATACATCACCGATTATTTTTGTACTGTAACTATTATGATTTCAATATTAATAAAAATAATAACAAAATATAACAATATTGTAGTAGTTACAATATTATTTCAGGATCTTACTTCAAATTCTCCGAAATCTCATCAAAGTTGTCTACGGGTTTTGAAATGATCCCCTAGCAATAATCTAGTAAACTCTTCAAAAATTATTCAGTTTGGGTATGGCAAAATTTTGGTCAGCTCAAAATCTCTTAATCCTCCCACGAAGCAAACTTTTATCGTATTCTTTTAAAGAGAACGGCTGTTATAAACATTTAGAAATGTACTTAGCAGTAACAGTTTTAGGGCTTATAAGATGGGGGATGGGGTATAGAAAAATTACATTTAAGACAATTTTCCAGTCAATCAAGTACCTTGGTAGTAGCGTAAAAATAGAAACAATTTAATATCAGAAAAACAGGGGGGCTGCTGCCTTCCCATGCTCAGGCCTAGATCTGTCACTGGTATTTACGCATTAATGGTCCCTTATAACTTCATGGATATAATTGGAACCTTGTGTAACTGAACCCCAAGAAACTTAACCCCTGTAAATGAGCACTCCTGCAACTGAACCCTGGTAAGATTAATGCCCCTATGCAACTGATACTTATGCAAATGAGCCTCCATGTAACTGAATCCTCGTGCAAATGAACTCCTGTACAACTGAGCTCCCATACAGCTGAACCCTTGAATAGCTGGACCCGCATGCAACTGAACCCATTTTAACTGAAACCTCATGAAGCTGGACCCCCGTGCAATTCAAACCTATTAAAGTAAAAACCAGTGTAACTGAACCCCTCTGTAACTGTACCTTCGTGCAACTGAGCCCTTGTGCAACTAAGTCCCGTGATACTGATTCCCTCTTTGAATCTCCCTGTAACTGAGCCCACTTTAAGCGAGCCATCGTGTGACTTAATCCCCGTGCTCAGTGGGGCTGTCCTCTGCCAAAACCAAGTATCTGCAAAAAATTGATTTTGAGTTAAGGATGGATCTCCCCTAATCTTAACACGGCGAGTCCAGTGATGAAGTCAGAATTTTTCTATCTGCTATAGTTGCTGAGATACCACCTAGTATCTACAATGATGGAAACGTATTTTACCGGTTCTTTCCACAGCCAAATACCTAGTATGAACATACTAGAATTTTAAATCCTAGTATCTACATCCACCAGGAAAATGGTGGCAAAACCTAGGGTAAAAGACCAGCATCCGGATGAGCAAAATTACGTAGAACTAAAACCCTCACATCTTGTTACCAAAGAGAAATTGAGAAGAATTGTACATATCAATGAAAAGCTAAGAATCTAACCTATTCATTGATATAGTTATTACTGAAATTATTTTTGGTTAAGCGTATGAAATTGTTAGTTTATTGACTTACCTCCAAGAACTTCTTTTCGGAAATACCAATTATACAATTTTGATGTATATATCCTTTTAGTGTCTAAGGTTTTTTTACATATTAACAGAAAGCTGATTGTCTGCTAATTCTAAAAATATAACTTTAATTTCTTTATATTGGCTCTATAAATCACGAATATTATATATAATTTTTCCTTTTCAATTGCGTGTCAAAGCAGACCACATTTCGAATTATGACGACAAATTTCTCCCAACGGGTTGAACCAAAAAGATGGTTATGTCTTTCCACCCCCTGAGCGGGTGGCTGACAAAAGCGCCCTAAAGACCTGTTTTGTAACTGTAATTCAAAGTATAAACACATACATTACGTTTTATGTGTTTATACTTTGCTGTAATTAGTACAGCTTCGAAAAGCACAGGACATGTTTCTTAAAGATGATTAAATAAAAAAAAACAAGTTTTTTAAACTGAAAGTAAGGAGCGACATTAAAACGAACAGAAATTATACCGTATATGAAAGGGGCTGTCCCCTCCTCAACGCCTCGCTCTTTACACTAAAGTTTTTTATTATTTTAAAAAATAAAGTTGTGAGACAGAGTCAAACTTTAGCGTAAAGAGCGGGGCGTTGAGAAGGGGACAGCCCCTTTCATATTCGGAATAATTTCTGTTCATTTTAAGTTTTAATGTCGCTCCTTACTTTCAGTTTAAAAAACTTGTTTTTTTCCATTTAATTTCAGATCGTTTTTTAGTTAATGCAGCTTTTATTTTGGCTAACCGTCATTGAATAAGTAAACAAAATTTGAATAAAAATTTTACTTTTCTTTTGCTAAATGGATGTCTTTACAAATTAACTTACGTAACTAACTTCTATATTCGTATATTTTTCTTCTGGCAGAAAATACAAAGTTGCAGATTTTTCCAGATATGAGCTTGAAACCTATGTAATAAGGTGAAAATAGCGACGAAGACCACACTGCCTTTCCATCACAAACAACAAAAGTACGAAGAACAAAAGGGAAATCTTTTTGTAAGACAGACAAAGTTTTCCCTTTTGTTCTTCGTACTTTTGTTGTTTATGTAATAAGGTTTTCTGATACGCTGAATCTGACGGTGTGATTTTCATTAAAATTACTTCACTTGTAGGGGATGTTTCCCCCTCTTTAAAAAATCGAGTAAATTTTCTCAGGCTCGTAGCCTTTGAGTTTCCATTACTATTGAGCCGTATCGCTTGTTTTTTTTTTATTACGTATATGAGGGGGTTCTCACCTTAGTCAATACCACGCTGTTTACGTTAAAAGTTAAAAAAAATTTTTATTCACAAACCCCTGAATCACAAAGGCCGTTTAATTAGAATAGATAGCTCTTTTGAAAGCACTAAAAAAAACTGTAGCGTAGCACTAAAAAAGAGCGAGGTATTGACTTGGGGGAGAACCCCCTCACATACGTTATAATTTCTGTTCGTTTTAAGTTCTAATGTTCCTTCTTACTTTCAGTTGAAAAAACTTGTTTTTTAATTTAATTTCTGATCGTTTTTTAAACAATGCTTGGAAATCCGGCGCCCCCTTCATAGAAATGTCCCTTACCCCAAAGAAACATCCTCCACGTAAATATTCTCCAGAGTAACCCCCTCCTCTAACCCCCCCCCTCCAGAAAAAATCCTTCCTGAAAATGTCTGCATACTTCCCAATTACCAATAAATAATGCTGGCAAGTCTGGCGCCCCCTTCGTGGCAATATCCCTTCCCCCATGAAAGCTTCCTTCATGGAGAGATCCTCCAACATAACCCCCGCCCCCCCCATCCCGCCCGCTACCAGAAAAAAACCTCCTGAACACTTCTGTATACTTCCCAATAACCAATACTATATGTTAACATTGGGTAAAGTTCATAACTTTTAGCCCTCCCCCTGGGGAGTTTGGGGAATTAAGTCATCCTAAAAGATATATTTATGATATTTTCGACCATGCTGAACAAAATGGCTATCTCAAAATTTTGATCGGGTGACTTTGGGAAAAAAATAAGCGTGGGAGGGGGCCTAGTTGCCCTCCATTTTTTCGGTCACTTAGAAAGGGCACTACAACTTTTAATTTCCGTTCAAATGAGCCCTCTTAAAATATTCTAGGACGACTTGGTTAAAGTGATTATTACTGGGAAAAAATAAAAAAAAAATGAGCACATACCCGGGATATTTCTTCTTGCAAAAACTACAAAATCTCACTTTTTTGTATGTATGATCTTGATACAACTACGTCCAAGCTTTATTACGCGCGCATTACGTTGCCATGATTTTTATCAAGGCTATGGGATTTTTAAGGTGTCTTTTCCCCTTTTTTTGAAAAACAGCCAAATTTTCTCAGGCGCGTAACTTTTGATGGGTAGCATCAAAAACTTGATGAAAGTTATATATTTGAAATCAGCATTGAAATCCAATTCTTTTGATGTATCTATTGGTATCAAAAACCCGTTTTCTAGAGTTTCGGTTACCATTGAGCCGGGTCGCTCCTTACAGTTCGTTATCTCGAACTGTTTGATAGTCAAATTGAACTTATTAGCAATAAAATGTGGCAGCACCATGGTCCTCAGAATAGAAGTTACTTCCCTCCTTGCTGTGCTTATTTCAGCTGACACACATACTGCATGACTGCCGCTATTCTCTGCGGTGTTGGTTTCAATGTTTGGTAAATCAGTGACCATAGAACTGGTGTTATGAAGAGAATTATATGCATCTCGCCACATATAAAAAAGTAGCGTATGCTCTCTATCCCCCTCCCACCCTATAGAATTCCTCTGTCACATAAACTCATTGAGGTCATCGGGGTCAATATGATCAGCAATATAAGTTAAAAAAACTATTTTTTACCGATCAAGGAGAATTTTCTACTGGAGAGGACTGTGTGTTGCTGGAGAAGGTATGGGGGGTGAAAAGGATGCTGTGGATGTAGTCGGGATGGGAGTAGATGGTTCGAGGGGTTCAATATTACGTAATAATGACCCCGAGGAAGGTGATTGGGTAAGATTCAACCCCGAAGTTGATGGAACAGGAATAGGATCTGGGGTCGAAATTAAGGGGGGTGAAGTTGAGGGTGAATTTTCATTTTCTAGAGAAATAGAGGAATCCCTTTCAACGCATTTTATAAAATTAATATTGTCTGTAACAAATGGACAGAGCCCAGTTGCACGAAACGCATTTTTGCAAGTACTTTCTTTCATTATTTTTCGAATTATTCTTGGTAGATGAGCCGCGAAATTAGTTTTTTTTATTTCTCTTGGACGGTCACCAACTCTTTCCAATAGTGCAACTCGAGTCTCATTACAACTGCCTGCCTTATCGTAACTAATGTGGTACTTCCCTGATCTTTACAAAGAACAAAAACAACTAGTGTCAACTGGGTGTGATATCTGGTCTACTTTCAGACTGAAGTACGACAGTTCAATTTGTTTCTCTTCACAGAATCTGGACAATTCATGATTTACATGGTACGCATGTCCATCAAAAGTTAATAGGACTTTGTCGTTGTTTAGGCCCTGTTTTTTTACCCATGCCACAGACATATCTCGGATATACCGTAGTAAGGCTGAGGCCTGCATCCAACCTGAGTTGGGGAAGTCTACTGCCAACTCTTGGGGTACAGAGTTTGCTAAAGCACAGTTTCTAGTTTTACCTTTAAAAAGAACGAGGGGTCGTGGATTCTCCCCTTTTGCGTTAAAACAATGGAGGAGTGTAACCCCACTTTTTTCATTTTTTGCATGATGGTTGAATTGGCTAACTTGGCTACCTTATTTATCACGTACTCTGTTTTTTTTTTTTGGCAGAATCGGGGTTTAAATATAAAATGGTTTCGTCTAAGTTAAACCACTAAGTCGGGTTATCAAATACTTCTCGGGAACGTGCACCTTCCAATTGCAATTTGGTATTTGCATGCCAATTCCTTAAAATTTGACTCGCTCACGGCGGTAGCACGATCAGGAATGATTTCGACAGCTCTTACGGAAATTGTCTTGCTCTGCCTTTTCTTGAACCGCCGAGCCCACGTTCCGCTTGGGATTCCGCAATTCAAAAATCTGGCTGATACATCTGTGTATCAGCCAAATTCGGCTTGCCCTACTACCAAGCCGAGCGGCAGTCTTCCATAAGTTTAGTTTAGTTATTGGGAACCCCCTTACCTGGCTTGAATGAATGAAGTTTATAAGAACTTCTTCGATTTCTACTCCCAGTGCTGGATGAAGCCCTTTGTTTTGAGCCTCCCGGGGTGCCAGGCGATACGCGTCACATAATATTGATTTGGGGATTCCATATTTGATGGATGTTGCTTTAATGGTTTGGCCTTGGCGTATCTCCGCCTCGGCTTGCTCCTTTTGCGAAGGATTCATACTGAAAAAAAAGAAAAAAAAATTCTTCTATAAAGACCAAACTGAAACGAAAAAAGAAACTGTTTTTACGTTAATTAGATAAATTACGTGCAGTAATGGCGATTTTACACTGAATTGTATACCCTTTTACAGTAGCATAACGCTAAGAAATTCAAAGTTTCCGAAAGAAGTGTGCCCGTAACATACTCAACCGAGCCAACGATTCTTGTTTAGGGAGGGGAAGGGGTACTAAGATTTTTTTAAGTTTGGGCGGTTTTAAGATTTTTCGACCCATTCATTACTTGGCGTAGTGTTTTCTGGAAACCCTTCTCCGGCTCTACAAATAAATTTTGCACTACATTGTTTACACTTTAGTTTGTAATGCATGGTTTTTAAAAAGCCTGCAATGGGAACGAGAAAACTGCTTATTATATTTTAGGGATTTTTTTTCCATCACGGACCGCCAAAATCTCAGTTTGAAAAAATGATCTGTTTTCTGTTTACGAACCGTTAGCTTAATAAACAATGTTGTCGACCGGAAACAATTTAGCTACCGAGGCTGTGTTACTTGTGAATGGAAGTGGCCTAAACATTGATTTTTGGTCAGACACGTGTCTAGACATGGCAGTTTAGGTAAATACGCATGTTAACGCCATTTGATAGTAACCAAAGCTCTAATAAAAATAAGTTTTGATTGAAATATATACATAAAAGATCTTGTTTTATGTCAACGCTAATATATAAGAGTCATTAAATTTAAAGTTGCATGTCAAAAATAATAATCCTCAAAAAATTTGCTTGATTTGCTGGAAAAGGGAAAACAACACTAAGTATATAAGATTACTGAAAAAAAAAACACATCACATTCAGCACATCAGAGAACCTTGATTGGGGAATTTCAGGTTCTCATCTACCATAATACCAAATTTTGCATTATTTTTCTTGACTTTTTGAGAAGACAATTTATAAGAGTATGTATTCGTTTTTATTTTTATCCCAGAGCCTATCGCAATAAACCACTGGTCTTAGAAAATCAAGAGAAGGCTCATCTGAATAGAAAACAAAAGTTCTAGCGTCCTTCTAAGTATGCCTAGCTTAGGCAAAAAGATTGCGCCTCAGTAAATTGGCGTTTTCTGTCTTTTTGTGGCACCGAACTACACTTTTGTCCCAAATAGGGAAAAGGTGATACCGATGGAAAATTCTGAGGAAGCCAATAGATTTAAAATGATTAACAAATTATATAATAAAATTTCTTGTTTCTGGTTACATATTTACTTAGCGGATAAACTTAACCCGTAACTGATAAGCTAATGTAGCTATGAACTTAGACCGATGAATCGAATACGCCTAGGCCAACCAGCAATTATTCAAGATTAAACGCTTGATATTATTTGTTTATTAATATACTAATAAACTTTTTGAAAGAATTGCGTGTCTTACACGGAACAGTACCGGTTCTTTAAAGTTTTAATGTCACTTTTTAATTAAAAAAAAAGAAGGAAATAGAAAGATTTATCAGATATCCTAATAACAAGCGTATTTTTGCAAAGGTCGTGAGCAAAGGCAATTTATGGTCAATATAGTAAACAGACTAGGGGCAGAGGAACGCTCAATGGACGCAAGAGCAAATTTGCAATGACAAAAGCTGGGGGAGGAGGCCGGATGGTGCGCTAACAAGCGTATATAAAGGTACATTTTCCAGGATAGATGGCCAAAGTTATCAACCAAATAAAGGGGAGGATACAACGTCAATCAACATTTACAAAAAATGCTAGGCACATGTGACCTGGTGGTCTGTACATGGCCTTACGATACAACGTGTCCCTTATCTGAGCAGGGACAGTAATTCAGGTTTATTTCCACCCTGACCAAATTTTTAATTTTTCATTTGTTTTTTTTTTTTTGCCTATATTTTAGTTAGGGGGAGGGAGCTGAATTTTATTCTTCCGTGTGTACCACGAAAGCCAGTGACGGTCTTGTTTGGTATACGTACAATAGACAGATGTGACCTTTGCGTCCGAACAGGTCTTTGTACCACCACAGGCCCCATAATTAAGCAGGGCTATTAATTTGTGAAAATGTCATCACTAAAAACTTCAATAACATGTATTTGAGTAAAGAGCTATAAATTAGTTTTGAACCCCAGATACTCCCTATTACTTGGCTCCCTCTTTATGCCAATAAGACTGACATAGTTGTTCCGCAATCTGATTGAAGCAAATAAAAGACAAGATAACTTAAAAGTTATATCTAGATATAATTAATTATCTTACCTCAGACAAGTTGTCTGTCTCCTGAACTGCAAGGACTTGTCTCTCTCCTTGCTCCGCCTAGAGTCTTGTCTTGCTCCTCAAATGTCAAATAAAAGGTTAATCTTCAAAAAGACAAAACTTCAAATATCCACTCCTCGAGTTTTAAAAAATTGAGATAAAAACCTAATCTTGAAAAAGACAAAGATTTCAATCAATCGAGTAGACAATTGTTCAGGGGTCCTTCAAATTGGAATATTCGGCCGACTCTACAGCAGTGTAGGGGACAAAAGCTTAAAAGGCCCTGATTCAGGCATTTAAAGATTTTTTGTGGGTTTCTTTAAATTTTTTTTCTTATTTAGCCAGTAGTCTTCTATTGAATAGTAATAATTTCAATACCCTTTTTGCAATCGTAATGTACACTAAATACCGAAGAAATTTTTAAACTAACACAGCCTATCTTATCCATGTTAGCCAAAATTTGGCGAAAGATAAAATTAGATAATCTTCTAGTCCTTTGATTATCCAAAATAGAAATACCATTGAATAGCTACAAGTTAGCTTATATTAAGTAATAGTATAATTATAATATTATAATTATATTTGAATTATAATATTATTGCATTGAAAAGCTTAAATTATAATATTTCATCCTAACAAATCTCACTACGACTATTCCAGGACTATATGTCCCAGAGATTTTAGACCCTTTTACGAACAATCCTGACTAAATTGTTTCAGTTGGGGAGGGGCAATGCTCAATACTTACGGTGTAAATTGAAGGAATAATGTGTTTTCCTTTTCAGTACCCCGATCAGGATGCACCTATCTTTTACAAGCTTCTATGTACAAAGTTAAAAACTTTTTTTTTGGAGGGAGGGGGTGCTTACTACATGTGCAACCAATTTTGCTCCCATTCTCTACACAATATGCTACTCTAAGAACCCGTCTTCATTCTAACCCTTCTCAAATATCTTATTCATTCCCCAACCAGGATGAAATTACCTGTACAAGAAATTGTCCACGTAATACCCTCCCTAGATAGCACTGCTTTAAAACATACCTCCTCTTTCCGTGCCTCTTTTACCCTAGAATACCAACCAAGAAAGTCAGAAGTTCTCATCTGACACCCAGAATTCTGAATTTCCTGATCAACTAAAATAGAACATACCTGTTCATATACCTCTCCTACTCACTAACCCCTACCAAGTCCTCATTTCCGTTTACCCGACATTCCGCACGAATCCAAAATTGCCTTAATCTGCCCCATCCACGAAAAAATTTTCTGTCTACCAAAGACTCTACCAATACTTTCCTCACTAACAAGCCTAGCATATATTAATAACGTAACCTAACCTAGGTACCTCCCACCCCCTAAACCCCAAAAAACAATCGTTTACATATTGTAAACTCAATAAGAAACCACGCTTTGCCATCAATTTATCTAGCAAATACCCGTTTGTTTGCTTTAGTGTCTGGTTTCCTTGTACAGTCTACAGCGCTGGTTTAGTTATAATGAACAAGCAGGCATGTACGCAGGAATTTGTTTCGGGAGGGGGCTCAAATCCCTCAAACCCATTGTTCTGTGAAAAAAATCAGAAAATTATGGTAAAATGAAAAAAATCGTGAGATTTCGTGGGGACCCAGAGCCCCCCCCCCGGCGTATGTCCCGGTGTACAAGTGCCGTTTAAATATTTTAAAAGCAATGAGAAATCTCGCTTTGCATTCAATTTTGATAGGAAATACCCGTTTGACGGGTTTCCATGTCTCATTTCCTTGTACAGTCTATAGCGCTGGTTTAGTTATAATGCATCAGTACCAAATAAACTCATCCACAAGGGGTAAATTTTCCATTCCAAACCAGAACTTTTCCTCCCCCTCCCCCATTATGTATATATATATATATATATATATATATATATATATATATATATATATATATATATATATATATATATATATATATATATATATATATATATATATATATATATATATATATATATATATATATATATATATATATATATATATATATATATATATATATATATATATATATATATATATATATATATGTAAATTTTGGAAATAAGTTTTTCTTGGTGAAAACCAATAATTAAAATTCTAAGTATATGTCAAAAGGTTCATTTCCTAGTTAAAATCCCATTTCCTTGATAACTAAATTAATTCTGAATATTTGCTGTAATTCCTGGAAGTTGACAAATTAGGGTGGAACAGTTCTGTCAAATGCCCGGATGTGTATCTGCATATTGTGCTAAATATAGGTTACCAATTTAGATTATTTGAGGCAGTTCGAATTCTGTATCTGTCCTCGCCATATGTACATTCACTGTATTATATGTACAAATAAACATTTTATACTCTAAACATAAACTATGTGATGGTTAGAGATTTTAGACATCCTCCACCGGTAGAATCCAGATAATAGGCCAACGCTACCATAAGGCCCTAAAGAGAAGAAGTCTCACTGTACAGAGAAGTAGACAACTCACAGAGAAGTAAACACACATAGTCTTTTCATGGAAAAAGAAAATAATACTTTAAATCTTTTCTTTTTTTAAGACTTTATAGTTTGGCCTGATATTTGTATGCTGGAGAAAAATTTTCAGAAATTTTTAACAACATACACCCTTTCAAAAATCTGGACACAAATAGTACTGTTTAATTTAGTTTCATACCTCCTCTAGTTGACCTGAAATGGAAAACTTGATAACATTTGCAAAAAAAAAAAATGTGTTTACTTTCTTTGATAGCTTGGATACACTTACGCTATTTTGATTTGGTTAAATTTTAATAGAAGAAATGGGAGGGTTGGAGTGGAAGGGGGATTAGTTGTCCTTAAATCACTTTCGACTATTAAAAAGGGCATGAGCCCTTTATATTTTCAATCGAATTAGCCCTTTTCTAATTTCCCACGACAAATCCTTTTATACGAAGTGCCCTGGTCTAAACAAAAAAAAAAAAAAATATTAAACCAAATTCGATATTTAATATAAAAATGTCAACCCTTCCAAACACTTTCGACTATTAAAAAGTGCACTAGGCCTTTATATTTCCAATCGAATGAGCCCTTTTGGAAACGACAACGCTTTCTATAAAACACCTTATATGCCCCCAGGGCATAAATTACAACCCTTACCCAAAGGTCTGTTAGGGTGGTTGTCATCCTCTTAGACCGAATTTACAGAACTTTCAACTATGTTAAACAACATGGCTATCTCAAAATTTTATCTGGATGTGTTCGGGGAAATGGTGGGCGTAAGAGGGGTGTTAGTCGCCATCCAATCACTTTCGACTATTAAAAAGGGCACAAGCCACTCTAATTTCCAATTGAATGAGCACTTTTCGAAGTTTCTACGACAATTTCTTCGATACGAAGTGCCCTGCTCTAAAGGAAAAAAATTAATAAATAATACATTGTGCCAACATCGATCTTATATGCCCCCAAGGCATAACTTAAAACCCTTGCCCTGAGGGTTGTGGGGGAGTGTCGTCCTCTTTACTTAGTCCCCGTTTCTTGTCTCGTTCTTGAGTGTCCCCGTTCTTTACTTAGGCAACGCGATCCTGCTGCCTTTGAATTATACAACAATTTTCTATATAAACCTTATATGCCCCCAGGGCATAACTTACAACCTGAGGGGTCTGAGGGGGTTATCATCCTGAAATACCTAATTTCTAGAGCGTTCAACTATGTTGAACAAAATGGATATCTCAAAATTTGATTGGATGTGTTTTGGAAAATGGTGGGCGTGAGAGGGGCGTTAGTCACTATCTAATCACTTTCAACTATTAAAAAAGGCACTAGCCCTTTCAATTTCCAATTGAATGAGCCCTTTTGAAGTTTCTACAACAACGCTTTCAATAAAAAGCTTTATATGCCCCAGGGCATAACTTACAACCCTTGCTCTGAGGGCTGTGAGGGGAGGGATTTTCATCCTTAAAGACCTAATTTCCGAAACTTTCAACTACGTTGAATAAAATGGCTAACTAAAAATTTTGATTGGATGTGTTTGGGGAAAAGGTGGGCGTGAGAGGGGGGTTGGTTGCCCTAAAATTACTTTCGACTATTAAAAAGGGTACTATCCATTTGAATTTCAAATCGAATAATCCCTTTTTCAAGTTTCTACGACAATAAAAACCTTAGGTTATAAGGTTTTTTCAATAAAAACCTTATATGCCCCCAGGGCATAAATTATAATCCTTTCCGTGCGGGGTATGGGGGAGTGTCGTCCACAAAAATATATTTTCTATTTGGAAATCAACTAAGCTGAACAAAATGGCTATCTCAAAATATTTATGGTAGGTGTGGGGGAATGTTGGGCGTGGAGGGGGGGGGGGAATAGGTGCCATCCAATCACTTTCGACTATGAAAAAGAGAACTAGACCTTTGAATTTTCAATTGAATGAGCTTTTTTGAAGTTTCTGTGACAACGCCTTCTTTAAAAACCTTATATGCCCCCGGGGCATAAATTAAAATCCTTGCCCTGAGGGATATGGGGGAGAGTCCTCCTCAAAAACATATTTTCTATCAGGAAATCAACTATACTGAACAAAATGGCTCTTTTAAAATTTTGATTGAATGTGTTGGGGGGAATGCTGGGCGTGGGGGGGGGGGCTAGTTGCCCTCCAATCATTTTCGACTATGAAAAAGGGCACTAGCCCTTTGAATTCCAATCGAATGAGCCTTTTTTTGAAGTTTCTAGATTCTAAGACAACGCCTTCTATAAAAACCTTATATGCCCCCAGGGAGTTGGCAGTATAATTCACTGACTCGGGTTGGATGCAGGCCTCAGCCTTACTACGGTATATCCGAGATATATCTGTGCCATGGTTACAAGAAAAGGGCCTAAACAACGACAAAGTCGTCTTAACTTTTGATGGACACAGGTCCCATATAAATTATGAATTGTCCAGATTCTGTTTAGAGAATAAAATTGAACTGCCGGGCTTCTTTCCAAATGCGACCCATATATTACAACAAGCTGATGTTGGTATTTTTGGCCCCTTGAACGGGGCATGGAAACACCATATTAGTGAATATAAGGTTAGTATTTGTGACGAGAATGAGATTGCACTATTGGAAAGAGTCGGTGACTGTCCAAGAGAAATAAAAAAAAACTAATTTCGCGGCTCATCTACCAAGAATAATTCGAAAAATAATGAAAGAAAGTACTTGCAAAAATGCGTTTCGTGCAACTGGGCTCTGTCCATTTGTTGCAGACTATTAATTTTATAAAATGCGTTGAAAGGGATTCCTCTGTTTCTGCAAAAGTCAAAATTCATCCTCAACTTCACCCCCCTTAATTTCGACCCCAGATCCTATTCCTGTCCCATCAACTTTGGGGTCGAATCTTGCCCAATCACCTTCCTTGGGGTCATTTTTAAGTAATATTGAACCCCTCGAATTATCTACTCCCATCCCAACTTCATCCACAGCATCCTTTTCGCCTCCCATTCCTTCTCCAGAGACAGCCCTCTCCCAGTAGAAAATTCTCCTTCATCAATGAAAAATATTTTTTTAACTTATGTTGCTGATCATATTGACCCCAATGACCTCAATGAGTTCATGAGACAAAGGAATTTTATGAGGTGGGAGGGGGGTAAAGAACATATGCTACGTTTTTATATATGGCGAGATGCATATAATTCTCTTCATAACACCAGTTCTATGGTCACTGCTGTACCAAACATTGAACCCAACACCACAGAGAATAGTGGCAGTCAGGCAGTATGTGTGCCAGCTGAAATAAGCACAGCAAGGAGGGAAGTAACTTCTATTCCAAGGACCGTGGTGCTGCCACATTGTAGCTCTGCAGCTATGCCCAGCTCCCCTTCTCTTTCTGTCACTGGTCCAATGGAAAAGTTTTTATCAGGTACAAGTGTAGAGGCCAGTGACAATGGAAGGCCATCCTGGAAAAGAAGTTGTCCACCTGACTCCTGTTTAATGCAATCTTCTTGTATGAGGTGGTTGCAAGAAAACCATGAAAAAAACAAGCAGCAAAAGGCTAACAGTGAAGATGACCAGTGGCTTTGCATTTATTGAAAAGAAATATACGGTCAAGGTCCAAAGTGGAGTTTTTGGGTATTGTGCAGCAATCTTGAATGTGATACACATGCATTATTGTTACATACTCAAGACTCTTTCTGATAAATACCCAAAGCCATTTCTTAAATTTGTAAGGGCATTGGACACAGATTTTTACTGTGGCCCTTGTTTCACTATTCATAATCCTCCAAATTCAATCTAAATCCCAACCAATAGCTAAAACTTTATTCTTTCCTTTTTTTTTATTCCTCCATATTTTTGAATTTTAAGATCACTGTTTATTGGCTTTGTCTGGTGGTTTTACTGAAAAACTTTACTGAAAAAATACAAATGAATGTGCATTGTCAGTTTAATATACATATACTGATATTTAGTAATCAAAATGTTATTATTATTTGATTTATTAAAGTTATAAAAATAAAAACATTTATATTTTTTTCAGTGAAGTACAAATTTTGTTCTGGCCTTGGGAAGGCATAGGGGTTTTGCGCCCACTTATGTTAATTTCTGCTCGTTTTGAGTTTGAATCGGTTAGTTATTGTAGTTTCTGTTCGTTCTGGGTTTCATTTATATATCGATGCTGATTTGTGGTAGTTTCACGCTTGGTAGATTATTTTATTTTATTTTTGCTCATTTTTTGTTTAATGGAGTTCTTTACTTTTCTTTGAAAAACTTATTTTGTGAAAAAGTTTTTTAAATTAATAGCAAGAAAAAAAGACTTTCCCCTGGCCCAATCTGTATGGTCACTTAAAAAAGAGTTTTAAATTCATGTTTGAATGAGCTCCCTCCCAATTCTCTTTAACCTTCGGTTTGATACTATCACCCCTGTGAAAAAAAACGCAAATAAACATGCATATGTTTCTTCTGAAAAAAGCGAAATTTCACATTTTGAAAATTGGAGCTTGAAACCTCTATGGTAAGGTTCTCTGATATGATGTATCTAATAAAGGGATTTTCAATAAGATCACGTGCTGTTTGGGGGGTGTCCATTTTTTTCAAAGATCAGGCAAATTTTCTCAGATTTTTGGTTTTTGGTTGTAACAATAAACTGAAAGAATTTTATATATTTTGAGGCACCATAAAAATCCAATACTGTCAATGTAGCAATTGTCTTGAGAATTCCTTTTTTAGTTTTGGTGAATATTATTCCAAATCACGTTTTACTTTCAGTTGTTTTTTTATAACGAACTACTTGATAAGATTCTCTTGTGACGATTTTTTTTTAACCTGTTTATTTTATTTAGTTGAATCGGACACTAAAAAGAAAGAGGGTTAATTTGGCAGCTGGATAATAAGTTTAAATTTTGTTTTTCTGTCGCTATTATATTTTTTTTAGTGTCTGAATATATAAGGGTTCAAGTTCGAGGAAGGGAGAATTGTCCCGTTATGAAAGAGGCATATTTTGCATGGCCATCATAAAATCAATACGTGGCGTCTATGCAGGCAGGATGATTTTTGAATATCTCTGCTCTTTCTGTAAACTATTTTAAGGCGTAGGAAATTGCATAGAGACAAGTCTACATCTGTTATAATCTATGGAAGCAATAAATCTTTCTGTATTTTTGTTTTGAATTCGATTTTCTTTTAAGATTAAATGCGTAATAATTAAATTTATTATTGCCTAAATAAATCGATCCCTTTGCCAGGAATCCTTGTCATTTAAAATTTAGTGTATTTTATTTTATTTTGCATGCAATTTAATTGCTCTTTTTATTTAAGATTTTTCCTAAAAGTATTTAAAAATAAACTTATTCCTAGGAAACAAATTTCCTGAAATGCATTCCCTGTCAGCCAACTACCACTGATATTTTGGCGTTTGCCCCTCCCCCCCCGGGAATATTTTCTGTCGGCACCCTTGCAGTTTTAAAATCCAGCCGCGTTTACTTTTATATTTATTAATAAATGGGGGCTGAGGCACATTTGGTGGCTTTTAGTGTGTGAGTGATTAAGTGCAGTATGTATTGAGTGCGATCTTGTAATCACACCCATGGACAAGATGCTAAAAAGGGATTTTTATTTTGCCCAGGATTTTTTCACATGTCGGCTAGTAAAAACTGAGATTAATCTTTTTCTACTTGAGTCTTTGAATGTAAGCTGGACATTTCAATATCACAGCGTGACTAACAGGAACACTAAACTTGAGAAAAAGATGGTTACTCACTACAAAATCTAAATTGACAGATATAAGTGAAGGAATAGTGAAGTTAAAAAAAAACGTAATCAAAATTACTCGTGCTTTGTCAATCGCGAATGAACGAGAAGTTTTGATCTTTAATATATGGAGAACAATCCCTCGTGGTACATGCCATAAGAGCACCTTCCAACTTTTCTTTTTAAAAATTGTCACACTGGAAATCACCACAGACTATAAAGCGCAAATTTCCCAGCACGTGGAGGAGTTTTCTAAGTTGACCACAAGCCTTGGTATCCATTTTTTTCCTTACAGTCGGTATTCATGTTAGTTGGTAGGTAGACATTGACTAAAGTGAAAATACCGGCACTAGGGAACTCAACTGCTATATAGTGGTAGAACCCTGTCCGTAACTAGGGTGGTCTTTGGTAATGGACCACGTAACCTCAAGAATGTGCACGGATTTGTAAGGAACCACCTGAGAAAGCCCAAGGATATCGGTGGCTAACTAGTTTTCTTGGGCACAAGCAACATTGTACGTGAGGCACAAGTTCCTGATGTAATCCAGTTTATCAACATTATGGCTGTAAACATTGCGGCAAAACATAGGCAGTTCATTCATTTTCTGGTCTGAGAATAAGCCATCTGCATTGCTCGTCGGAGTGCTGGGCACCGTAGACAAAATCTTGGATGACTATAATTAGGGTCAGGACACAAAGTACACTTCACTGTTTGAGAACGGCAGGAACTTCTCTTGACTGTTCTCTTGGGGATGGGCGTATCTGGACCATCACATACTACTGATAGAGTCTTTAGCAAGGTGATCAAATGACTGACACTTGAAACATCACTTCGGAATTTTGTCTTAATGGTAAAACTCAAAGGTACGTATAATCAATGAATAGCTCACACTTGATTGCTGTATTTCGAGATTTGGCGTCACCAAAGATAGGTTCGATTGTTTCAGATTGTTCTAATCACTTAGCATTGACCAGTTTGGAGTTAACAAACAGAATTTTATCCCAAGCTGCGGCAAGAGGCAAAAAGTTAGCGATCGTGAAGACTTTTTTCTTCAAGAAAAGAATCATTTATATCTGGGGAGGTCTTGAGGGAGTTGGCGATTTTAGCTGCTGATTTAGAACTGTTCCTGTAAGCAACCAGATCAGACTTAGTCTGTCGGATATGACCAAAGTCTCCATCACTATTGTGTGATTCAGATTCAGCATATCGAGAACCTCATTCCCCAGATTTTAAAACCTGTATTTAAGATTCGTATTTATTGTTTTTTTTCTGAGCGGTGATCATATCAAATATATGGTCCTAGAATGTCGGGAGAGGACTCATTCAAACGACAAATAGAAGCTACACTGCGGTTTTAAATTGACAGAAGAGACTGATTTACAGAAAAGTGACGTCTTATGCTATTCTATGGCACAAAACAACAATTTCGGACCAAATAGGGCCGAAACATTACCAAGCAACAATTGTGAGAAATATTGAAAGGGTATTTGTACAAATTCCAAGTCCGATAGACACTACTGACGAGAGGTATACCATTTGTCCCTAAACACGCATGCAGTCCATAAAAATGAGCCAGCATTGTAGACTGCTTATTCAATAAAGCTAACAGTAAATGAGTATTGCATGGTTGCACACCATCTATAAGGGTGTTGGTAAGGGTATTCTTTTTCAGGGAGGGGGTGGGGGTATAAAAGGCCGCAAAAAAAATCATATTACGTTCATATTTTCTACCTTTTTTCAAGATGTGCTTCAGATAAATTGAAGATATATCCAGATGATTACAGACTTAACCTCTGACCTCTTTTTATTAAGAAAAACATGTGCATGGATGAATGAAGGATGAAACGTGCAGTATGGGTACTGGGGGCAAAAGATCCTCTCTTACTGCAGAGAAAGTAGTTTATTTTGGAAAAAAAATATACTTTTTTTCGAAAAGCAAACGTTCTAAACGAGTCTTTTTTCTAGAAACATTGTTCTTCAATAATTAAAACGGAAAAGAATGGTTTTGACGGGGAGATAACCCTTCCCATATTCAGAGTAGACATCGGTATAGTATTAAAAATGACTAGAAGGTGACAAAGTTTTTCTTCCATAAAAGTAAAGAGTCACAATAAAACTTAAAGCGAAAACAAGTTATTCCACATAAAAGAGACCCCTTCTCTCCTTCTGTCCCCTTCTCCCCCTCTCTTTCCACTAAAGTCTTACTTTTTGGCCCCATTACATCAAGAATGAGCGCTCAAACCCAAGGGAAATTGGGATGGGATAAGAAAGATTTTTCACAATAACTCAAGCATTAAAACATTTGAACTGACAATGCAGCTGTCAGTTCAGATGTTTTAAACGGCGATTAGTGCACAAAATACTCGTATTATCCATTCAATACATTACTGCACTCATAAGTGTTTTCTGTAAATAACCATAAAATATTAGCGTAAAGGGCAAGGATCGAAAACAGGAGCAGCCCCCCCCCCAACATATGGATTAATGTCTATTTGTTTTAACTTTTAGAGTTGTTCTTTATTTTCATTTGAAAAAGTTGGTTCTTTATTTAATCTTCGTCATCGGGATCGGCAATGATACCTTTCAACCAAAGTTTTAACGTGTCTTAGAACTCAGTAGCATTGCGGGAAAACCACAAAATCACATTTAGCGAGAAACTGGGATATCGACGTTCCCATGCATAAAATTTACAAACTGAATTATCAATGTGCTCCTACACAAGTCCGTATCCGGGGGGGGGGGATTTACTGGTTTGGAACCCCCTCCCCCCAAAATTTGTGCGACTCGCAAAAACGTAACAAAAATGCATATAAACACATTTTTTATGCGTTTTTCAATTTTTTTTTGTAAAGCACGCTGAAGAAAATTACCCCCTCCCACACACAAAAACCCTGGATACACCATTACTCGTATATAAGGCTTTTCAGGGGGTTCGAATGGCATAGCTAATTGCAAATGAAGGTCATACACATATTAATTTATACTAGACAACCAGAAGCAGTTTTAGGGGAGGGACAGAGGGGGTACTTGCCCCGGGCACAGAAATTTTAGGGGCGCAAAATTTTAAATAAATGATATAACGGTTATAATCCACCTTGTAATTTTGGAAATTTTATTTTTATTAAAATAAAAGTAGAGGGGGCACTTAATAGATAAAAAATAGTTAAAAAGTAAATGATTAATTAATTAATAAATTGAAAATAATTTTGTGAATGAATGAACAATTTTGCCTGAAAAATTTATGGGAGATAGGGGGGGGGGAGTAATCAAGATTTTTTCACCAGGTGTAAGAGCGGCCAGAACCACCACTGTAGACAACAGAATTTATGTGCTTGGCAAGCTCTTTAGGAATTTTCTTCCAGTCACCAGCAAAAGTTTCCTAAGGTGCTTGAAACAGGCATTTCAGTTCTATCACTTCATATAGGCTCTTCATATAGTTCATCATATAGGCTATCTATTTAGGGAACAAGTCTATGCTAAAGACTATAAATTTTAACATAACAGTTAACTTAAACCAAATAAAGCTAATTGGTAGAGTAAAAGGTGAGTAAAAACATTCAGTTCCTATGGATGGTATAGGAATAAAAGGGGGGGATAAATATCTTGAAGAGAAAATCTATACTTAGCTTAAAAATAATCTGAAGTGAGTCGAATTCACAAGATACTTCAGAATACAGAATTTTATGAGAATTGTACGAAACTGTGGGAAGAACCATGAGACTTTAAGGGTAAGGGGTCTCACATATCAACTAAACTCGTATCAACAAAATGGTCTTCTTCTTGCCTCTAGAAAATCTATCAAATCGCATCCTTTTCAGTGCCTCTTTAGGCAACTTCACTCACTTTTTCTAAGGGGTGGTGTCTTTTACACCAATACGTGGGAAAACCCCCTATACTCCCTCTGGAGGCAGAGAGAGTCGGACATAAGTATTAACGCTGTATGCTTAGGAAATCATAGGCAGCGCGCTAGCGCTGCCTAAGAAAAGAACGATGTGGGCACAATGTGTTTTTTTTTCTCCATACCCGGGCACTTCGTATCGAATGTGTTGTCGTAGAAACTTCGAAAAGGATTCATTCGATTGGAAATTGGAGTGGCTAGTGCCCTTTTTAATAGTCGAAAGTGATTGGAGGGCACCTAGCCCCCAAAACCCCACCCCCATTATTCCCCCAAACACTTCAAATCAAAATTTTGAGATAGCAATTTTGTTCAGCGTAATTGATTTCCAGATAGAAAATATGTTTTTGAGGAGGACACTCCCCCACAACTCTCAGGGCACGAATTTTAAGTTATGCCCTGAGGGAATATATGAACGATGTGGCCACAATGTACTATTAATTATTTTTTCCTTTAGATCAGGGCACTTCATATGGAAGGGGTCGTCGTAGAAACTTCAAAAGGGGCTCATTCAATTGGAAACTGAGAGTTCCACTGCTCTTTTTAATAGTCAAAAGTGATTTCAGGGCAACTAGCCCCCCCCCACGCCCATCATTTCCCAAAACACATCCAATCAAAATTTTGAGATAGCCATTTTGTTCAGCGTAGTTGATTTTCACATAAAAAATATACTTTTGAGGAGGACACTCTCCCACAAACCTCAGGGCAAGGGTTTTAAGTTATGCCCTGGGGGCATATAAGGTTTTTATAGAAAGCGTTGTCGTAGGAACTTCAAAACAGGCTCATTCGATTGGAAATTCGAAGGGCTCGTACCCTTTTTAATAGTCGAAAGTGATTGGAGGGCAACTAGCCACCCCACGCTAATCATTCCCCCAAACACATCCAATAAAAATTTTGAGATAGCCATTTTGTTCAGCGTATTTAAATTCCAGGTAAAAAAAACATATTTTTGAGGAGGACATTCCTCCACAACCCTGAGGGCAAGGATTATAAGTTATGCCCTGGGGGCATATAAGGTTTTTTATTGAAATATTTGTTGTAGAAACTTGAAAAAGGGCCGTTTCGTTTTGCAATTCAAAGGACTAGTAGCGTACCCTTTTAAATAGTCAAAAGTGATTGGAGGGTAACTAACCCCCCTCTCACGCCTACTTTTTCCCCAAACACATACAATCAAAATTTTTAGATAGCCATTTTATTCAACGTAGTTGGAAGTCTTCGAAAGTAGGTCTTTAAGGATGGCAACCCCTCCCCCCACAGCCCTCATGGCAAGGTTTGTAAGTTATAGCCTGGGGGCATATAAAGTTTTCAATGAAAGGCCACTAGTCCCCCCCCACGCCCATCATTCCCCCAAACACATCCAATCAAAATTTTGAGATAGCCATTTTGTTCAGCGTAGTTGATTTCAAGATAGTAGATATATTTTGAGGAGGACACTCCCACACAACCCTCAGGGCAAGGGTTTTAAGTTATGCCCTGGGGGCATATAAGGTTTTTTATAGAAGGCGTTGCCGTAGAAACTTCAAAACAGGCTCATTTGATTGGAAATTCAAAAGGCTAAAGCCCTTTTTAATAGTCGAAAGTGATAGGAGAAATTAACTTATGTTAATTTCTGCTCGTTTTGAGTGTGACTCGGTTATTTATTAATTATTATTAACCTCACATTAATTATATATTACCTCACAAACCAAACAGAAATGGCTTCAGAGACTACGATGGAAACGTTCATAGGCTAATTTGCCGAATTTAAAAAAAAAATTATATAATAATTTAAAAAAAATAAAAAAATGGTTTGATTTTTGATACGAGAGAAAATGGATACAAAGATTTATTTAGCATAAAAATAAAAATTCTGTAAAGACTATTGAAACAGACATTGCTAATAAAAAAAGGGAGTTTTAATTGGGAGACTTTTTTGTTCTTGTTCCCTCTTGTGTTTGTATTTTTTTAATCATTTTTCATTATATTTTTACTCTTTATTTTTGTAAAAAAAAAATGCAAGTCTGACAGTGTTTGCTTGTTAAATCCATTTTGATAATACACTTTAATTTTGTTTAATCTTCTACATTCGAATTTCAAAAATAAAAATAGTAAAAAATAATTATAGAAATGTGGGCTGTTTCACGGGCAGCGCAGTAACGCAGCCTAAGTAAGGAACGAAGTGACTTAAATGTAATTATCCCCAGGCCTTTTTGAAAACTTTGGAAGGGGGCTAATATGATTAGGAGTCAAAAATTATAGTGCCGTTTTCAAGAGTTTAAAAAGATAGGTAATCAACCAGCCCTACTCCCAATGCCATTGTTGCCATCCAGCCTCCCTTAAACCCAAAAGACATTCTATCAAAATTTTGAGATAACCACTTTGGTATGAATAGTCGAAAAATCTGATAAATATGCCTCTGGGGACGACATATCCCCCAAACCCTTTGGGGTAAGGGCTACAAAATATGCAAGTTGTAATTTGTAAGTTGTAAAAAATGCATGTTGTTAAACATAGTTGGTCTTTTCAATTGAAATAACCGGAAATGGTTGTTTTGTTCCTGATTAGTTCACTTACGAGTGAGCTCTTACGGATCGTTGCCTATACCAAGATTTCCAGTGTTTCTCAAGAGTATAGTATGGAAGTTCTTTCTAGATATCTTCATTATTATGGTGTTCTTTCTTGTTTGTTGTTACTAAATGTTTTGACAATAAAAACCACATTGCTTAAGATAAAAATCACCTTCAATCAAATGCAAATGACATTCAAGCCGTTCAGAGGCTTTAAAAGAAAGGGGAGATAGCACCACTCTTTATTTGTAACGTTCTTGCTTGAATTAAAAATTAAGTTGAAATAAAAATAAAATCAATAAACTGCTCCAATGAAAATTTATAATTTATAACCTGGACAGTGTAGGCAAGTAGCGACAATAATCTTAAAAAATAAAACATTAGCAATTGATAGGGGTCAAGAAAATTATCCCCTCGAGCCCAGCTACAGGTCTCGGTGAGGCTGTGCTTGATAGAATACTTACATTGTCTTTAAGCACCTTCTTTTTGTCAATTTTTACAGCCGAATCTGAAAGCTTGCAATGAACAAGAGACTCATGAGTTATCCATCCTTTGTCTACATGTGACAATCCACCATAGTTGCCAAAGTCCTCAATCTCAGTAGGTTGTATTCCATCTGAAAGATACAGCCTTTTGTTTAACCTTAGAACTTGGCTTTGGTTCGGTTTTGAGAATCAGAATACGCTAAGTGTAACTTACAAGGCTACAGGAAATGACGCTATATATTGTCTTGCCCTAAACCAAACGTTGTATCTAACATTTTCTTATTCTTACACGAGAGTAAAAAGAAGGTTTCTAAGTATTTTAGGGGAACAACTTTTGTTCGAGCATTTATTTAAGAAATAGAAATCGCAGTGTAAAGCTGAATTCTGGGGTTTCATCTTATTATATAGTAGATACCATTAGGTTACGCAATATTTGAGCTAGTTACGCAGCTCAGTATAAATAACTCTTTGATCGTTTCTGGTCCCAATCATAACTGTCCTCCCCTACACCCTTAGAAGTAAAAAATCGTCTCCAAACGCAAACAGTGGAGAGATATCAACTAGAGAAGCATTCCTTTTTCTTAACTTGTTTACAGAAGAAGAAAGCGTGAGATGTCGGTGCCAAAGCCCCTTGAAATATTGGAGCTTCTGGAACCCAGGGAAAACTGTTGCAGAACAATGCACAAGACTATGTAGCATGGGAATATATGCTTAAGGCAACGATAAAACAAACACACTGAAGCCTGCTTTGTACGCATATCTGCTTCTAACCTACTGTTCAAACAAACAGGCGCGTTGCAGAAAATGCAATGCGGTGCGTATTTCGCATCGCATCGCCACAGCGGTGAAACTACAGACTGTTCCTATCAAAAATTGCATTTCCTAGCTATCTAATTATGGTCCTATATTCAAAATTCACCCGGATCTCTGCAGTTGGTCACTTTCTGCATCTCAGTCACTAAATTCACTTTTTTAAAACAAGTTTGCCCGGTTTGATATCTGCCATAGGATATTGCATCTTCCCCATGACTGTGACCCAGCTAGAATTCACAGTCTAGATCTATAAAGCCTAGACTGAGCTATTAGAGCAAAATTACTAAATCAACAGTTGCATTTATAAAAAAAAGGGTGGGAACACACAATAATAAAACAAATATCTCCCCATTCTTTCAATGGATTGCGAGCTTTGGTCATAATTTGGTGGATAGCTTGCTGTTAAAACAGTCCAGTGTACTGTTCACAACATTCTATCTGGCAAATTCGTCTCTCTCGAGATCTCCTTTCAAGCCTTCTGAATTAAATAAGATCTTTTATGCTTAGAATGACTTTTGTCACATATTATTTGATGGAATTTAAAAGCTGAAATCAGCCTTTCAGCTGCCTCCATGTTGTTTTCTTCCACAATCTGCAAGCGTTTTAATCACATGCGTTGGATTTTTTTTAACGCATGCATCTTGCGGAAAACCGCAAGGATGAGCGGCAAGACACGCATGCGTTTCTCTGCAAAACACAATCCGCAGTGGCTTTCCACAGATCCATACCCTGTGTGAATATAGGGTAATTGACACATATTTTGGTTATAATTGTCTTTGATTATAGAATTTTCATAAAACATTAAAATTACGGATCTGAGGACGTACCTTAATCAAAATAAAACAAGACCTAAAGATTTCTACAGCCTTTATTTCTAGCAAAAAATGCTCTATAGGCTATCTCATCAAACACGACCATTAGACACACAAGCAAACTCTTCTGCTAATCCTTAATCCTTTCCCTGGAATCCAATAAGCAATTATGACGGACGTGGAGGACTAAAATATAGTCCTTTTCTCAGAAAGGGTGGATAAAGAAAGGACAGTAAAAGCCACAATTATGACAGTTATCCAGATTTCATTGAATTCCACCAACTCACATAGTAATTAGCTTGATGGCAATTAAGTTTCAGACCCCTATCCTCTTTCCCGGAGACGTCGGATCCGCTGTAGAGCCTAAAAATACAACTATTACAACTATAAGCTTACCTGTCATTTCATACTACATTTTGTTGGGGTTCGACGTCCCCTTTCTGGTAAATGTGGTAATGTCAAGAATTTAGGAGCCCTTTCAGAGAGGTTAAACTTTCCTCCTCCCCTGCAAAATTCAGCTCAGTTCCCAAAATAGGTCCTGGACTCCAAAGAGGCACAATTGAGACAATAACTGCTATTTCTGAAAAAAAAAACACAAGCATCTTCCCACTTCCCACTTTCATTGAATAGGCCCATTGACCTTTGAAATGCATAAATAGACACTAGGTCATAGTTATCTCTAAGGTGAGTTGATATCTGGTAGCCCTTCTGGTAAAAGTCCTGATGACAAGAATGTTGGAACCCATCAATAAATATATTGAATTAATACATCAATAAAAATTTATAAATATACCCCATCAATAATACCCATCAATAAATCGTGTCTGGATATTCAAAACGGGCAACTTACAACCCATTCACAATAATATTTTACTAGTACAGGAATTTACCAAACGCTAACTTGAGCCAATCAAATTTTTCTTAGGATTTTCTAATTGGCTGTAAAATTCTCATTGGCATAAGTTAGAACTGGCTAAGCATCAGTACTAGTAAGATCTCATTGTGAATGGCCTTTTAGACCCTAGATTTGACTTCCCATCAAGTGTCGTTGAGATCTCATAAGCTTTTCTGATGTATAAGCAGATGATGATATTTCAGAAGAGCCACCCCCCCCCCTGTGTCAGATCGCAGCTGGACTTATTCCAGTCTAGTTTAGTTTTCACCCTGGGTTTTATAACATAATCCATTTCAAAAGATTAAAAACAATCAGGAACTCAATTACAAAAAAAAAAAAATACAAAAGCACAAAAATCGGTTTGGGATTTCGAGGCTGACTTTTTCAGAAACATTCCCTGGAAATCAAGAGATAAACAACTTCGATCTCAGAATTTCTAGGAGATAATTCAATGTGCTACACGAGTTCGAAACGATGCCTAGTTTCACACTTATTTCGCCCCAGGTTATTTAAACATAATCCGTTTCGAAAGATTAAAAAACAATCAGAAACTCCATTAAAAAAAAATTATTTAAAAAAAAAAACACAAAAATCGTTTTGGGATTTCGTGGCTGACTTTTTCAGAAACATTCCTTGGAAATCGAGAGATACACAACTTCGATCTCAGAATTTCTAGGAGATAATTCAATGTGCTACACGAGTTCAATATTCCACGATGCCTAAGGAATTTAATCTCGGACCTAGGACAGCTTCATTTTTTTCCCTTAAATATTTTTAAGCAGACTGAAAGAAAAAAGTTCCAAGATAAAAGAACTTAGGTATTACAGTTCACCATTAGGCTAACTAAACTCAACAGTGGCACTTCACTTCTAGAGGCCTTGAAGCGTCGTATAAATTGATTATAATGTTTAAATTAGAATATGGTTCAATTTTAGTCACACCTCAACTCGAACAGGATATGGTAGTCTCAGAAAACATTCAAGGTCATGCCACCAAATTTTGCACACAGTCTCAACTACAAGCCCACACCCTGAGGGAGTATGAGCAATTAAAGTACCAGCCCTTGTGTGCAGGTACAAAACAGGCAATGTTAATAATGCAAATAAGCTGATAAATGGGCTGTATGAGAGACCTGGCATTTTCCAACTAGATAGAAAAATGCACTAGAGGGAACACTACGCCTGTCTTCAAGCCGTAAGCAAGCATACCAGCCTCCAGTAAATTCTTCGGAGTCTTATCTATTAACTTGTGGAATAACCTTTCAGAAAAACTTAATTTTCTACCACCTGTTCATGCATTGAAGAAGACAGTAGAATAAGAATAGTAGGCCAAGCCATGGAATGATGACTGGGTTATTCCTGAGTCATCCATCCAGATGTGAAATGACCTATTAAGTCAGGTGTTTTAACTTTTCCACTGTTCAAGTGTTCTTTTCTACCAGTAAGAAATTTAAATTTATATACAAGAAATTTTGTCCTTTGGGATATTCTTTTTGTTATTATTATTTATGGAAATAAATGGAACTTGAACTTGAACTATACAATCATTAATATCAAGTGAGTCTACAGGAAGACAAAATCTTTAATCACTTAAAGATGTCGTTTAAGGGAGTCACTCACAACTTTCATATTTATTTAGACAAGCATAAACAGATTACTTGTTGCTGCATTTGATTGACATTTAAGAGAAAATAAATTAATCACGCCCATACTTTTGCTTATATAGCCATTCCAATAAAATCAGCAAATCCGTATGTAGCCTATGGCTATATCTAGACATTAGAATGGTTGTTAGCTGACACACAATTGCAGCAATAGTAGTTATACTACTCTGAAAGAGTTTTAATGGTACATAAACTACTAAATAATACACAAAAATGTTCCAGTGTGCCCATAAACAATAAAATGGACAATCAAGATGTAAAATATGCTTGCAAGCCTCAAAATATTTTAACAGACAAACTGGTTTTATACTGCAAAATGGCTGAAAACCATTCTCTTTAAACGAAATAACGAGAACTGGGCTTACTTTTCACAACAATCTTCCGAGGCAACATATTAGTTTCCCATTTTCGGACAACAACCTTTTGCTTTCTCTGGCTATCATCAACATGTCCTTCCAAGACAACACAGGTAAAGTATCGATATTCGATCTCTTCTCCAACAGGCAATTCAACATCCCCAGTCCAAACGCACGTTCTGTAAGAAAAATTACTACTAATTTCAAAACATCTGAAACAGGTATTTATTACTAGGCTACACAGTTAATCCAAAAGTATTTATTGTATTATCAGCTTAAAGCTACTAAAATTATTGTATCATAATAATTGCAGTTTAATCATATTTTCAAGCTTAAAATTTGTAAGATGAAGGGGGGATGTCCTCAAAAATTTTCCCCTGCATGTTGCCTCAAATGGACTTTTCAGGGTAAGTTTTTTCTGGGAAGGGGGTTGGGGGCCTCTCAGACTAATCTCATAAGAAGGCTCCATCTTTCATGTTTTCAGAGATGGCTTGCATATCTAACACTTTTTTTTAACAATGGTGAAAAAGAACTAAAAAAAAGGATACTTCGTCTGTAACTTCAATATGTAATAAGGCATAATGACTAATAATAAAAAAAGTACAATAGAATGAAAAGGTAAAAACTACAAAGGCTTGAACAAAGCATCTATATATATATAATATCAAATTTATGTCTTTCTGTGTGTCCTGTATGCTTTAATACACAGTTCATTTTTTATTATTTACAAACGGGTTACAATAAATAAATAAACAAATATCTCATTTAAAAAACACAATGCATTACTGCATGCCGGACAAACCCCCCCCAAAAAACACTTAAAAAAAGAATTGCCAAAAACTTTAAGAAGTTATTAAGTAGATTCTGGCAAGAATTTTAAGTACAAAAGCTCTCCTGAACCTCTTTATCTTTTGAATACTTTTCATGCTTATTGAAATTAGACACCCCTGAACACACATACATGGAATAGATAGCAATGAGGGGGTTAATAATCCTAACCTAACTTCAAATACTTTTAAATTTGAAAATACAATCATTTTTAAAATACAAGGAGGATTTTCCGTAGAAAAGAATCTTCTGTGAAGGGGGAGTTTTCTGTTGGGGGATTAATCTACAGGGGTGCTTGCGAGGGGCTGCATCCCCTCCCAGTGAATGTTCTATCCACCTTGCCAAAAAAATCTCCAAGCTCATCAATGGTCGGAGTCCTAGAGGGAAATGGATATGGGTACTTGCACCAACATTACTATTCAGAGATGGATTGCCAAGGGCGTCCGATCCCAAGGGTACCAAAGGAAACCCCTGGATTAACAAAAAAAATGTACCCTTTTGATGACTGTTTTATTAATCAAACAAGCAGAATTGTAAAAAAGAACATGCTTCTAAATAATTATGGAGCCCCTTTTTAATAATATAAAGTAGCAACCAGTGGTAGAGTAATGAGGGGGGGGATCAAATGATTTCTTTTGTTCTAGCATTCCAGTACAAATTCCTATACTTTCATTCGATTTTTGGTTAGCTAAATTCATCAAACTATCCAACCAATTCTCCTAGTCCAAATGAAAAATCCAGCAAAATCCAAAAGATTATCCAAAATACAACAAGAGGGCAGCTTTCTCATATGCTTGGCATCAAAAGTATAGCGGTGAAAGTGATAAATAAAAGAGCTTTTCTGAACTGGTTGAATTACTGGTAAAGTATGGTCCAACCTTAAGAGAGTATTTCACACAGATCAAACTAGAAAAGAAACACAATCCCTTTCACTTTGGCAGAACTTCAGAACGAATTCATCAGCCTTCTTGGCCACCAGTTTTTGATAAAAATTGTGCAGAATATTCATATTGTGCACAATTTTTATACAAAATTCTGCAATATAATTTCAGACAATACTAATGATATGTTAATCAAACATCCAAACAGTCAATTTTTACATAACGCAAGGATTCATTGGTCAAGGCTGGTGTTGCAGATTCTTTCATTGAAAATTAAGAGGAAATCTGGTGAAGAGGTAATTAATTTAATATTAGCAAAAATTCAGGCAGAAAGACTCGACATCCAAAAGAGCAGAGGTCATACTTTATGACAGTAGTTGGTGTCTGCATTGGAGTTCAATCAAACTTTAAAGTCATCAATCCAAAAACAACCTTCATTCCTTGAAAAAACAATTCCTAAAACCATTTGTTTCTGTAGATTTTACTACTTTTTCGAAATTACTGAGCAGCTTTTTTTTTAAATCTTATTGAGCAAAAGTTTGTGTTCTGTTCATTTTCTATCCATTGATAGAATGTGCTGACTGCTTCAACTCTACAAGGAGTGAAGTGGTGGCTTGAAACTTGAATACCAGGATTAAAGCAATCAAATGATGAGGAGCCACTGCTCTACAGTTTTGGATCTTTTGAAAAAAAACTCCCAGGGTCACCTGAAAACACATCTGCATAGATTGATGCAAGTTTAGTGCTGAATGTGATGCAAGCATTATTTAGTTCTAGGTTTTTTGGAATTATCTTCTTTAAGAGATCAATGGCCTACAACAATATTTGCAAACAAATAAAGCTTTATCTTAACAAACGTGCCATTGAAATCGCCTTACTAGCACAACTCAAGAACAACCAAGAAAATATTATGTTGGGTTTTACCTAAAATCTGTGTCAAAAGCAGGATATAGAAATTTAGCCATACCGGATGATATAGCACAAACAGCAATTTGGTGATAAGCCAGAATATGCCGATTTGATAGACAATCAGGAGCTGAGAGAAGGAAGTCTCAAATCCTTGACATATTAAGTTTGGAAATAACTTCAAAGTTCAACAAAATTCAGACCTACACCAAAAATTGTCTTTCCTCAACTTCTCAAGCACCCTGAATGATGATTTGTATCAGAACTCTTAGGTGCTTGCAAGGAAATAAGGAAAAAATTCTAGTTCAAAGGAGACCGTAGCAGGATGTTGTCAATACTTTTCAAGATCAGACCAATTCAAATCCATAATCATTAGGCCTACCATAGAGCATTCTGGATTTTAATACTCTATTGTTTAATTTGGGAAAAAAATACCACTTGAGCTATTGGAGTATACAAAGCAGCACTATCCCAAATATGGTTTTCTCAGTATTTTTGTCATGTTGAATTGTCAATGACCATCAGAATAATTGTGATCAGCTGTAAAAGAAGTTTCTCCAAAAGGAAACTTATGGAAAAACTAGCTTTGATCAACTGCAAGTCAGCTTAGATTGTCAGAACTTGCTTCACTGTTTAGAATTTGAAAGTTGACTCATTATAAAGGTTACTTAAAGGCAATTTAAATTTTAATTAAAAAAGACAACTATTCTTTCCAATAGTGTCAATTATAAGCTGACCTGCATCAAGTTTCAGGCCAAAGCAAAACATCATATAATGTAAAGGGCTGGACACATGCAACTTTTTGGCACTGATATCAGTAGCTAAGATTCTACATAATCAAACAGTTCATGTTAACAAACTGTAAGTAAGGAGCAACCTAAGCTCAATGGTAACCAAAACTCTAAAAAACGGAATTTTTATACCAATAGATAGATCAAAGAATCAGATTTTAATTCTGATTTCAAATATATAAGTTTCATCAAGTTTAGTCTCACCCATCGAAAGTTACGCGCCTGAGAAAATTTGGCTGATTTTAGAAAAAAGGGGGAAAGACCCCCTAAAAGCTATAGAACCTTAATGAACCTTAATAGAACCTAAAAGCTATAGAACCTTAATAAATCGCACCATCATATTCAGCGTATCAGATAACCCTACTGTAGAGTTTTCAAGCACCTATCTACAAAAATGTGGAATTTTTCCATAAGAAAGATCATGGATGTTTTTTTTTTTTTTTTTTTTTTTTTAGTGTGATAATATCGACCCAGTGGTTCTATAGTATCGTGGGTGGGCTCACTGGAACGGAAATTAAAAGTTCTAGTACCATTTTTACGTTACCAAAAAAATGGAGGGCAACTAGGCCCCCCCCCATGCTCATTTTTTCCCAAAGTCACCAATAAAAATTTTGAGATAGCCATTTTGCTCAGCAGGGTCGAAAATATGATAACTATGTCTTTTAGGATGACTTAATCCCCCAAAGTCCCTGGGGGGAGGGTTGAAAGTTATGAACTTTACCCCATGTTAACATATAGTAATGGTTATTGGGAAGTATACAGACGTTTTCAGGGGGGATTTTTTCTGGTCGGTGTGGGGGGGGGGTCAGGGTTTTATGGGAGGATCTTTCCATGAAGGAAGTTTTCATGGGGGAAGGGACATTGCTATGAAGGGGGCGCCGGACTTCCTAGCATTATTAAAGAAAAAGATCAGAAATTAAATAAAAAAACAAAACAAATTTTTCAACTGAAAGCAAAGGAGCAACATCAAAACTTAAAACAAACAGAAAATATTATGCATATGATTGGGTTAACCCCCTAGTCAATACCTTGCTCTTTAAGCCAAAGATTTTTTAGTACTTTCATAAGAGCTATTTATTCTAATTAACAGCCTTTGTGATTACAGGGGTCATTTTTAAAGAATTGGAACAGAATTCGAACTTTAGCTTAAAGAGCAAGGGGGAGACCCCCTATATACGTATTAAAAATCAATGAATATAGAAGTTTTTTATGTAAGTTAATTTGTAAGTTATGTATATTTATTACTAATAAAAACGTTTGTAAATAAAATTAAACAAGTTTCAAGAAAGCCATTTAACCAAAAAAAGTAAAATTAATATGATAATTTTGTTTTAATTATTCATGTATGGTGAGCCAAAATCAAAACCAGCATTAATTCAAAAACGTTCAAAAAATTAAATAAAAAAACAATTTTTTTTAACTGAATGTAAGAAACAACATTAAAATTTAAAACAAACATTTTTTCCATATAAATTATTCCATATATGAAAGGGGCTGTACCCTCCTCAATGCCTTGCTCTTTACGCTAAAGTTTGACTTTCTCACAACTCTATTTTTTTTAAACAATAAAAAACTTTAGCGTAAAGATCAAGGCATTGAGGAGGGCACAACCCCTTTCATATATGGAATAATTTCTGTTCGTTTTAAGTTTTAACGTCGTTCCTTACTTCCAGTTTAAAAAACTTGTTTTTTTTAGCCATAAAAAACAGTGCCCTGTGCTCATGATTTTCAAAACTAAACATCATGGACACCATGCCGTTTATCAATAGTGACATAATTGATTTCAATTTAGTTCTTTTCATTTTCCTTCTGAAGAGAAGGAAATGATTGAGGATTGAAACACCTTAGGGAGAACTTTTATTTATGATCATGATGAAATCTGGAGCTGTTTTGTAAATCAGCACCAAAAACAAGAAAATTCTTCAAGCTCAAATTGTAGCAGTTTTCTTTGTAATTTGGTGCAAAAAAACTTATGTGTGACTGGCCCTTAAAGGATAATTTTTACCAATATTGCAAAAGTCTTACCCAACAGTGCAAAATTAAATTCCAAAACAGATTTAAATAATATATGAAAGAAGATTGTAAAACTTGAATCAGAGGGACGAAGGGCTTCCCAGGGTATGGAATTAATGGTAGTGGACCTCTAATGAGTTTTTTTTTACATACTTAGCTTTTTTGGACACATTCAATCCTCTAGAAATTATAAGTCATTTCCAAAAGAAACATCAGTATTATTCATGATATAACATTATTATAGTTTACAAACAAATTAACAACCTGTGGCTTTTCTAAGTAACACACTTCAGTTTAGCTCTTAACATTTAACTTGTCATGGACACTCATATAAAAATCTTTGTCTTTCATCGAACTAAAAGTGTTGCCCTATCCTATATATTTGCTCTTTCTAATCCTATAAAGAGTAGAACTTGGGTTGACTGTTAGCTCAACTAATCAACTTGAGCTAAAATTATAAAAAGTAAAATCATACTAAAATGGCTATTTTAAATAACAGTAAATGGTTTCATGAAAAATTATTGGATTCAAATGAAGTATAGATTGTTGAAGAAAATAATTCCTTCCTGAAAAGCAGTTCATGCCAAAAAATAAGTCAGATCACAATAAAATAGGATAAGCCAAGATTTAAGCCAGCAGGTATATTCAGAAATTATCTGCCAATCAAAATCAAAATAAACTGTCTTGTGGTGGTGCAGTGGGTTTTACCTCAGCTTGGTAATACAGATCCCAGAGATCACACCCTACTGTAGCAGCACAGGAGGGCCAACAAATGGACCTTAGCAGTCAAGTAGCATTATTAATACAATACAATGCAATCAAAATAATCTAGTCTGGCAGGAAATAAGCTAATACAGCAACATTGGAAATAGGCTACTGCTTTGTTAGGTAAATTTCTTGTGGGCCACATGATTTAGCCAAGATAAAAGTGAAAAAATTGTTTGATGTCTTTTTTATGCTCTTTCAAAATTCAATAGTTGCTTCTAGGGCTAGTTGCATCCTGAGCCCTTGAAGAATCCCCAAAGGTATTTCATTTTTGTAATCACACAAAGAAGTTATCAACACTAGGTAAGTTATTGAAAAGTAGTTAAAAACATATCACTAGTTTATAAATAAGTTTTTTCAAAAGTAATATATTCCAAAAATACTTATTTATAACAATTCAAACCTCATTTATCAGGAAACTGAATAATAAACTGTTTCCCTACTGTTTCAAGTTATTTGAATGCCATTGACAAAAATAGCACTGAATTTTGTGATTTGAAACTTCCATCAACAATTCAGGGTTTAGCCAATATTTGCACATTAGGGAAGGGGGGCGGGGTAAAGCTCATGGTAAATTTGCATTGGGCCATATAATTTAGCTAGGATGAATGTAAAAACAACATTTAATGCTTTTGTTATGCTCTTTCATAATTTGTATAAAATACCTTTGGGGCCCCATTAAGGGCTCAAGATGCAATTGGCCCCAAAAGTAATTATTTAATTATGAAATAGCTTATAAAAAAGCATCAAATGATGTTTTTACTTTCATCTTGGCTAAATTAGATGGCCCACTAGAAATTTACCATTTTATACAGCTTAAACTAATAGCATGGTGTTTGCTTCAGAACATGGCAACCTCAAGACTGATACTAACATAGTCATCTTAACATGGGGTAAAATTCTACTTTAGCTATCTTGGAAAGGGGTTAGGTCAGGAAAATGAAGCTTTCAGGAGTCTACAGGCTAAAGCATGTCTTGGGAAGGTATTTTGAAGTACCTACCCTACTCCTTCTCTCTCTAGAGGATCCTGAAATTTGCCTACATGACATGTCTATACCTATTGAAATTTTGAAAAAACAACATTTTACCTTAATTTTGAATTATCAGTTTTTTGGGAGTATACCCAATGGATAGTATCTAAAAATTTCTATTCATAGAATATAAAATAATATCCAACCATACTTAGTTATTGCCAAAATTATCCAACTAGTTAGCTATCTGAAAAATCCTTTCAAGCAAATAAGAAATTATCCAACTAGGAAAATAATTAAAATTTAAAGGAAAATAGTTTTATCTTGCTAGCCAAATACAATAAAGCATAAAAGCCAACTTAGTATCTCTAACTAGGTGGATAATGCTTTAACTTAATGCTTGTTATGTATATATCTAACTAGACAGATACAAAAATTCTTCATGCAAACTAGTGATAATATCCAACTAGTCAGACAATTTTTCTCTTAGACATAGCATAAAAATCTAACCTGGTGGATAAAACTTTGTCTTAGCCCTTCTGATATTAATCAAACTAGGTAGGCTAGTTAAGCAACTTCCTGACTAGTTAAATATATATCAAAAGATTTAAGACTCAGGATTATCCACCTAGTTAGATATTCTTGCTGTGCCTAAGAGAAACAATTTATCTGGCTAGTTGGATATTATCCCAAAACTGCAGAGCCTAATGGAATTTATTTATCCTCCTAGTTGGATATAAATCAGGAGTGTTAAGACTTGGTATTATCCACCTAGTTAGATGTTCATGCTGTGCCTAAGAGAAATGAATTATCTGGCTAGTTGGATATTAACCCCAAACTGCTTAGAGAATCTTCTTATCTGCCAAGTTGGATATATATCAGAAACACTAAGCAACATTATTATCCAACTAGCTAGCTATTCTCTTAGCCTAAGAGAAATAATTTATCTGGCTAGTTGGATATTAACCCCAAACTGCTTAGAGAATCTTCTTATCTGCCTAGTTGGATATATATCAGAAATACTAAGCAACATAATTACCCACCTAGTTAGATATTCTCTCTGCCTAAGAGAAAAATTTATCTGGCTAGTTGGATATTAACCCCAAACTACTTAGAGAATCTTCTTATCTACCTAGTTGGATATTTATCAGAAACACTAAGCTACATTATTAGGTCAATATCTATGAAATCATATTATTGAGTTAGGAATAAAGGGAATACACTATTCGATGTTTATTACAAACATAGCCTAATAAGCATTTATTTCGGAATTTAATTTCAGCCCCCCCCCCCTATATAGGCGAAACTTACCCCCACCCGGAATGCGCAGCGGTAGGGGGGGGGCTGAAATGCATTTCTAATAGAAATGCTTATTATATTCGTAATCAGCATAAAAAAGGCATTGAATGGTGTATTCACTTTTGTCCTAACTCAATAATATGATTTTGTAGATATTGACCCATTATTATCCATCCATTTAGATATTCCTGCTGTGCCTAAGAGAAACAATTTATCTGGCTAGTTGGATATTAACCCAAAACTGCTTAGACAATCTTCTTATCTGCCTAGTTGGATATATATCAGAAACACCAAGCTACATTATTATCCAACTAGGTGGATATTCTTGCTGTGCCAAAGACAAACAATTTATCTGGCAAGTTGGATATTAACATCAAACTGCTTGGATAATTTTCTTATCTGCCTAGTTGGATATATTATTTCATATATCTAACTTAGTGTTTCTGTACCTTAGAAACACTAAGCTACATTATTATCCAACTAGGTGGATGTTCTTGCTTTGCCTAAGAGAAGCAATTTATCTGGCTAGTTGGATATTAACCCCAAACTGCTTAGAAAATCTTTGTATCTGCCTATTTGGATACATATCCAAAACCCTAAGATATGTTAGTTCTGAAAATGCAATTCCTGTTATTTGAGTAGAATTTTAAGCCATATCAATGTTTTTTTGTTTTTTTTTAATTAAGGAAAAGTAGTTGCATATCTTTAAAACCTTTTAAAATTGGGATTGAGCAATGTTGTGAAGCTGAAAAAAAAAATTTTTATACTTTACTTCATTTAAACAGAAGATCTATTTTGCAAGGTCTCACTTTTACAACACAGAGTTTTTTAAAGGCCAGGACCCTCTAGAGGGAGAAGGAGTGGAGGTAGGGGAAGGTGCCCAATGGATATTCTTTAAAAAATCACATTCTATAGTATGTAAAAATAATATCCAACTACACTTAGTATCAAGATAAAATATCATGCTAGACAGATATTAACAATTTTAAGACTCTTACACCTTTACCTACCTAGCTGAATATTTGACTGTCTATGCAATATACAGAATATCTACCTAGTTGGATAATAACATAGCTTAGTGTTTCGGATATATATCCAACTAGGCAGATAAGAAGATTGTCTAAGCAGTTTTTGTTTAATATCAAACTAGCCAGATAAATTGTTTCTCTTAGGCACAGCAAGAATATCTAAATAGATGGATAATAATGTAGCTTAGTGTTTCTGATATATATCCAACTAGGCAGATAAGAAGATTCTCTAAGCAGTTTGGGGTTAATATCCAACTAGCCAGATAAATTGTTTCTCTTAGGCAGAGAGAATATCTACCTAGTTCAATAATAATGTTGCTTAGTGTTTCTGATATATATCCAACTAGGCAGATAAGAAGATTCTCTAAGCAGTTTAGGGTTAATATCCAACTAGCCAGATAATTCATTTCTCTTTGGCACAGCATGAACATCTACCTAGGTGGATAATACCAAGTCTTAACACTTCTGATATAGCCTAGGCTATATACAACTAGGCAGATAAGAAGATTCTCTAAGCAGTTTGGGGTTAATATCCAACTAGCCAGATAAATTGTTTCTCTTAGGCTGAGAGAATATCTACCTAGTTGGATAATAATGTTTCTTAGAGTTTCTGATATATATCCAACTAGGCAGATACGAAGATTCTCTAAGCAGTTTGGGGTTAATATCCAACTAGCCAGATAATTCATTTCTCTTAGGCACAGCATGAACATCTAACTAGGTGGATAATACCAAGTCTTAAAACTCCTGATATATATCCAACTAGGAGGATAAGTAAGTTCCATTAGGCTATGCAGTTTTGGGATAATATCCAACTAGCCAGATAAATTGTTTCTCTTAGGCACAGCAAGAATATCTAACTAAGTGGATAATGCTGAATCTTAGATCTTCTGATATATATTTAATTAGGCAGGAAGTTATTTAACTAAGCTACCTAGTTTGATTAATATCAGAAGGGCTAGGATAAAGTATTATCCACCAAGTTAGATGTTTATGCTATGTCTAAGAGAAAAAATTGTCTGACTAGTTGGATATTATCACTAATTTGTATGAAGAATTAACTTATCTGTCTAGTTAGATATATATCACAAGCATTAAGTTAAAGTATTATCCACCTAGTTAGAGATACTAAGTTGGCTCTTATTCTTTATTGTATTTGGCTAGCAAGATAAAACTATTTTTCTTTTAAATTTTAATTAGGGCCTATTTTCCTAGTTGGATAATTTCTTATTTGCTTAAAAGGATTTTTCAGATAGCTAACTAGTTGGATAGTTTTGGCAATAACTAAGTATGGTTGGATATTATTTTTACATTCTATAGAATAGAAATTTTTAGATAATATCCATTGGGTATACTCCCACCTAGCCTACCTTACATAGCCTAGTCTGTATCATCTGAACTTACTCATAATTACTTCCAGAGGATTTCGATTTGTTTAATAATAGAGCATTATCAGGAAACCAATTTCCAAGGCTTTTCACATTCCCAACAATTCCCACCGCTTCACCATCATTCTCTTTAACAGAAACAGAAAATTGCCAAGCTGGTCTATCCATATTTTATTCTTTCGAATTCTTCAATTGAAACTTGAAGCTTATTGCCATAAATATATGCATCTTCCAAAACAAATTAAAAAAAAAAGACAACATTTAGATGTTTGGAAAGTCACCTTAAATTCTATTATTGGCGATGTTGAAATCTAGATTTAAATTGAAAAAATGCTCTCTCTGTTGCCTTTTAATAGAATTGAGGAATTGTATAGTTGAGCAGAGCAAAGTCCAAGAAAACTTATCAGATATAATCTACTTGTAGCTGTACTTAACCTGTAATGTTTTGATCTGTCATTAAGAGCTTCTATTTTGACTAAAGTTGCCCTTAGAGCACTTTCATAAAGACAAAACTTCCCAAAAGACTATAGGCCTAGTCCATAGCCTAGGCATAGGCCTATATTATAAGCTACTTACGTAAATATTCAGTGGGTTGTCATCTCTGAATAAAACATGGTAATGAATAAAAGTAGTAAGGTTTGGTTCCTTATTATGTGTTATTTCCAAATATAATGGTCACTTTTTTGACAACACCCCCTCCCTCCTGATTTTCCTGGAAGTAGTGCTAATAATTTATTTCTCCATTGGTAATCCTATGTATTAATTCTTTATTAAATTGGGTTTATTCAGTTTTGATTTGTGAAACCTAGTTTTGCCAGTGATTGTTTACAACATTAAATAAAAATTAAGCCTATTTGAGATGGTTTAAAAAAATATAATAACAATGGAAGTAAGCATAATAGGCTAAGCTGACTAATGAGAGCCTTCTGCACATTATAAAATATGAAGTTTTTGGGGTACCTGCAAGACTGGGGACCTTGCGGTCAACTATATTCCCACTTGAGGAGTGGCGCCCCTTGAGGAAATTATAACCTAGTAAACGACACAGCATTCGCACGGGATTCTGACTAATGGACAATTTTTCTGGGCTTGGTATGTTTTGACGGGTGTCTTCGGGCTGAAAAACCTCTTCCTAGCTAATTTATCTATTACAGGTTGCCTCCCCGTAGTAGCATAATATTTGTAGGCATGAATATATAATGAGTTGGAGGTAATAGGCTTGAGATTGTCTGTGCAGGATTTGAACTCTTGTTGATAGAAGAGCATCGCCAAGCGCTGAAAACCATGTTGTGACCAAGATGGGCCCAGGATTGCACAAAGCCTCCATTCATGGAGGTCCCAGGGACTTCTTGCTGTCCTGTTCTAAGCCGGCTTAAGCACTTTGGTGTAGACTTGAGAAGATATGTGATCCCTGTCCTGCACTGGTATCCGGGATCATTGCTTTCCCTGAGGCAAAAAAAATTTCAATGATTTAAAGAACATGAAAATTGGTACTTGGAATGTTACGACATTAAAAAATGACTATTGTATCAACATTTTGACTGACAAATTCAGACAATTTGAACTGGATTTATTAGGAGTTTCAGAGACTCATATCCCAGGGGTAGGAAGCATGAAATTAGGTGATATAGAATTTGTTTACTCAGGCAGGAAGGATGGGTTACATATACAGGGAGTAGGGCTCATGATAAATAAGGAAGCTGCTAAGTCTGGTTTAGGCTGGGAAGGTATTAATAATAGAACACTAATTGCTCATTTTATGACTAGAAAGTTCAGGGTATCAGTTATAGTGGTATACGCCCCTGTAGAACCGACTGGTGGAGATACTAGTGACTCAGATGAATTTTACTTACAGTTACAGGAGCAAATAGACAAGGTCCCAGGTATAAATATGATTTTATTGCTGGGAGATTTTAACGCCCAGGTTGGTAGAAATAAGGATAGATGGTATCCCAGCTTAGGCAAATTTGGTGTAGGAAAAGAAAACAGTAATGGATACAGACTTTTGCAATTTTGTAGGTATAACAATCTCGTTATAACCAATACATTGTTTGGTCATAAAATGGTCTAAAAGTTAAGAGGATATTCGTATGAGAGTAGAACAGCTGGTCTAATAAATTAGGTTATGGTAAACCAAAGGCTGGAAGAATCAATACAGGACTCTAAATTCAATAGTTATTGATGCTAAAAGTAAAGGTCAATATCTGGTAGTGTATAAGGTTAATTTAAAGCTTAAATTTCTGAAGGGTAACTACCTCCTGGGAAGTTATGATGTTAGTAGACTCCAGGATGAGAATTTGAGAGAAACTTTCCAGGAACAGTTGAATACTAAACTTGAGAGTTTAAAATTTGATAATGTGGAAGATGGTTGGAATAATTTTAGAAAAATAATTTGTGAAGTTGCTGAAGGTGTATTAGGGAAGAAAGCTAGAACTGCAGCTAAGAATATTAGTGAAAAAGCTTTAAGTCTAATAGAAAGGAGAAAGGACTTGTACAATAATTATCTGAGTGATAGATCACATGAAAACAAAAGAAATGTAAAGAAAGTGGAGAAAGCATTGAAATATGAACTAAGGAGGTGTGAAGTGGAGGCCATGGATAAAATTGCCGAGGATTTAGAAGATGCAGCTAGACGGCATAATAGTAAAATATTGTACTGGCACGTTAACAAATTGAGAGGTAGTAGTCAATCCGGACTCATCCCAGTTAAAGATAGGAATGGGGTGGCAATTAGCGATAAGGCAAAAGCTAAAGCAAGATGGGCCAAACATTTTGAGAATTTGCTTAACCGAGGTAGAGTTGCAGGACCTATATTACTATCTAGCAAGAAAAACAAATTTTCAATAAAAAAAATATCATATTACTCCTGCCTTAACTTCAAGAGAATGACCAATGGTGATTTTGTGTCTACAACTCTTCTAGAGGCCTATAGGAGTCTAGCATCAAAAATCATACACAAGTTGTCCTTGTCTCATTTTGAGCCATTTGTCCCAGTATAGCCACCTTCTAAGTTAAACTTTGTTGGTTATTTGAGTTTGCCTGTTGAGAAACCTGATCCTGGTGTTTGGTACTCTATCAGCCAAATAAATCACAAGTAATCCTAGCAAACAATTATTGTCAAATCCAAGTGACCTTTTCTCTACAGTTCTAGACAGGCTCCATGATTTGTAACCCTAGGTTAATATAGAGATTATGCTGCCATTGAACAAACACAGTTTCAACTTTGGAGAATACTTGCTAGATCTCCAAATACTATTTAATTGAGAGAATGCTGCACCTGCATATGCAATTCAATGGATAATCTTTCTATTGCACCTGTCATTTTGAAGTAGTGTACTACCTAGATACTTGAATCTGCTGAATTTTTCAATTTCTATTTTCCCAGGCTAAGACCTCCAGCTAGAAAAGTAATAACAACATTTGACACTGCCTTGGTCTTGTTCACATTAAACTGCAGGCTTGTTTGAGGGGCTTTTGAAGCTAGCTCCTTAATGTTCTGCTGCACATGTTCTGTGAAAGGAGTAATGATAACTATGTTGTCAGCAAAGTTTCTGTTGTAAGGATGTCTGTGAGGGTTCAACTCTACCCTGTCATGGAAGTTGCAAGATCTCAGAACAAAGTCAATGATTGTTGTAATGAATATGATTGGGATAGGAGACATCATTGCATCACACCAGATTCAACAGCAAACCATTCTGTCTGTACTGCACACAACTGCCCTTTGTACAGGGCTTTGATCATCTTTATAACTTTTCCACAATAGAAAGAATCATAAGCTTTCATAAAGTCTATGAGAACCAAGGTCTGTACATGCCATTCATTTGATTCTTCAAGAAATATCCAAAATGTGAAAATAAGGTTGCAACATGATCAACTTAGCCAAAAACCATAATCTAGTTGTCTTTGGATTCTATTTAATATAATTGAAATGAATCCTATTAATATGAACCTGGTAGATACACAGCACTGGTCTGCAACATAATCCAATAAAATTACACCCAAAAAATTGTGGGTGCTTTGTACCAACAATTTACCTCAATATTCATACCCCCATTTGTGCCCCCTCCCAAGTTCACCACATAACAATGTTAACTCCTAATATTCTCCAATGATAATCAACAAGGCTGAGCTTGAATCCTGACTAAAGAAAACTAATTAAAATAACTATATTGGGCCAAATTGTATACACCCACAACTGTCAAAGGAAGCTCATGCCTTATTAGCACTGCCACTATTAAAGCTCTTTCAAAAATCCTTCAACAGCAATGTCATACCAATAGACTAGAAAGCTGTCATAAAGATCTTAGAATGAATGGTAAATGTAGCTGATCTCAGGCTTCTGATCACAAATAACTTCCTGTCAAAACACCAACATGGATTCACAAAAGGCAGATTGGTTGATTCCATTCTGAGACTAAATATAACTAAGACAGTCTATTTCTGAGATTCCTTTGGGAGAAATCTGGAGGTTGCTGTAGATGAAGACCTTGTATTTAACTCTAACACACAAACTGCTGTAGCAAGAGTGAACCAAACTCTTGGTAACATCAAAAGCACAATCACAAGTAGATTCATTGACCTACAAGTCAAGAATTGACCTGCAATTTGAGCAAGAATTGCTCAGTTTTGACGACAAAACTTGTTCCAGTTTGCCAAGTCATCAAAACCAGATACCATGCAAATGTGAAAGTAGCAGTTATTATGTTTGGGAAGATAATTGAATAGAGCATCTAATGGTATTTTGTTTTTATTTATGGTGGCTAATATCTGTCCTTGATTGAATGTTAACCAGTTTTGCTGACTATAATCTTTAAAAGCTTCATTCTTCAACATTTAACCTTAACCAGAAGTATCTTTATAGGAAAGCTTATTTAAACATGTTTTTTCTTCTTCACAACAGTTATCTGTGATTGAGATGCTTTATTCCAACTTTAACATGCTGTATCCTGGATTAGCTCAAGCTAAAAATGTACATTTCTAATTAAGCTCTATTATCAGCTACTTGTGTGTTGAAAATTAGGGTACTTGTCTTTTATAGCACCAATGTTAATTTCTTCATCCATTGATGCACTGTAGAACTTGGTTAGTTTCTTTCAGCTTAGCTTGAGACAAGACAAAGACAAGTGCCAGAATAGATGGGAAATATATAAATTGGGGCCTGTATTTGCATTTTAGAGGGGGGGGGGTAAAGTATTTGGACAGTGGGAAGTTAGAAAACAATCCTTACTTCATAATTAATTTTAAAAAAAATTCCAAAAAATAAGTTTTTCAAAGAAAAGTAAACAACCAAAAATTACTATTAAAGAATAAATGAAAACCAAATCGAACAGAAATTAAATAAATAATCATAGCAAAAAAAAACACAACAAATAATAATATAAATGAATAAATAGATCTTAAAGCAATTAATGCTTAGACTGAATATGAAAATCAAGCTTAAAACAAACAAAAATATTTTGCTATTGAAGTATCAATGAAACTTAAAACAAACAGAAATTAAGTAAACAATCAATACAAACAAACATACAATAGCTATTAACATAAATAAATAAATAAATCTTAAAACAAGTGAAACTTAAATTGAATGTGGAAATCAAGCTTAAAACAAATAAAAATCACTACAAACAAGAGTTTGGGTATCGCCTCCTTCTCTCACTGTAAAAGTCTAAAACCTACTGCATCATTGGCACTTGAATGAAAACCAATTTTATTACAAGTATTTTCTTCTGTACTTACTATTGGAAATAAACATTAAAATTATAGTGAAATTTTGAACTGAGGAGCTTTCAATAAATAATCATAGGCAGTACAATTGTACTGCCTAAATAATGAACAATGTTGGCAAAATATATTTATTTTTCCATACCAGGGCACTTTGTATCAAAGGAATCGTCATAGAAACTTCGAAAAGGGCTCATTCAATTGGAAATTGGAGGAGCTTGTGCCCTTTTTAATAGTTGAAAGTGATTGAAAGGCAAAAAGAAATTACTATTAAAGAATAAATGAAACCCAAATCGAACAGAAATTAAATAAATAATCATAGGAAAAAAAAACACAACAAATAATAATATAAATGAATAAATAGATCTTAAAGCAATTAATGCTTAGACTGAATATGAAAATCAAGCTTAAAACAAAAAAAAATTTGCTATTGAAGTATCAATGAAACTTAAAATAAAAAACAGAAATTAAGTAAACAATCAATGCAAACAAACATACAATAGCTATTAACATAAATGAATAAATAAATCTTAAAACAAGTGAAACTTAAATTGAATGTGGAAATCAAGCTTAAAACAAATAAAAATCACTACAAACAAGAGTTTGGGTATCGCCTCCTTCTCTCACTGTAAAAGTCTAAAACCTACTGCATCATTGGCACTTGAATGAAAACCAATTTTATTACAAGTATTTTCTTCTGTACTTACTATTGGAAATAAACATTAAAATTATAGTGAAATTTTGAACTGAGGAGCTTTCAATAAATAATCATAGGCAGCACAATTGCACTGCCTAAATAATGAACAATGTTGGCAAAATATATTTTTTTTTCCATACCAGGGCACTTTGTATCAAAGGAATTGTCATAGAAACTTCGAAAAGGGCTCATTCAATTGGAAATTGGAGTAGCTTGTGCCCTTTTTAATAGTTGAAAGTGATTGAAAGGCAACTAACACCTCTTCAATGCCCACCATTTCCCCAAACACATCCAATCAAAATTTTGAGATAGCCATTTTGTTCAGCGTAGTTGATTTCGAGATAGAAATTGGATTTTTAAGGAGGCCACTCCCCTACAACCCTAAGGGCAAGGGTTGAAAGTTATGCCCTGGGGGCATATAAGAACAATGTTGGCACAATGTATTATTTATTATTTTTTTCCTTTAGACAAGGGCACTTCATATCATAGAAGTTGTCATAGAAACTTTGAAAAGGGCTCATTCAGTTGCAAATTGGAGTGGCTTGTGCGCTTTTTAATTGTTGAAAGTGATTGGAAGGCAACTAACAACCCTTACACGCCGACCATTTACCAAACTACATCAACACCACATTATTGGCCAGCCATTTTTTTCAGCGTTGTTTATTTCCGAGCAGAAATTACGCTTTTAAATTAGATACTCCCCCGCAGCCTTTAGGGCAAGGGTGGTAACTTATGCCTTGGGGGTATTTAAGGTTTTTATAGAAAGTATTGTCATAGAAACTTCAACAAAGGCTCATTCGATTGGAAATTATAAAGGGCTGGTGCCCTTTTTAATAGTTGAAAGTAATTGGAGGGCAACTAACCCCCCTCTCATGCCCACCTTTTCCCCAAACACATCCAATGAAAATTTAGACAAATATAGTTTCACTACAAATAAGAGTTTGGATACTGCCCCCTTTCTTAACTGTAAATAAAACCAAAAGCCTACTGCGTCATTGGCTCTTCACTGATTATGAATTATATTACAAATGTTTTTTTTTCCAGTTCTTACAGCCTTGGAAATAAAAATAAAATTAAACTGAAATAAACCCTTGAACTGATAGATCTTTCAACAATTAGTATCATTATATACCAAATATTCAATTTGATGTTGTTTATTCTTTCCAAGACTGTTCAAGATGCATATAGTTTTCAGTAAAGTGCCAATGGTGCAGTGAGTTTAAGACTTTTACAGTGAGAGAAGGAGGCGATACCCAAACTCTTGTTTGTAGTGATTTTTATTCGTTTCAAGCTTGATTTGCATATTCAATTTAAGTTTCACTCGTTTTAAGATTTATTTATTCCTTTCTGTTAATATCTATTGTATGTTTGTTTGCATTGATTGTTTATTTAATTTCTGTCTGTTTTAAGTTTCATTTCTACTTCAATAGGAAAATATTTTTTTTTTGTTTTCAGCTTGATTTTCATATTCAATCTAAGCATTATTCGCTTTAAGATCTATTTATTCATTTATATTAATACTTGTATGTTTTTTGCTATGATTATCTATTTAATTTCTGTTTGTTTTGGGTTTCATTTATTCTTCAATAGTATTTTCTGGTCGTTTTGAGTTTGAATTTTAACAGGCATTTGTTTCAGCTGACCTTAAATTTAAAATGGCCTTTAAATTTCTTTGACAAATGTAATATTTTGGAAACTTTTTTTTAATTAATTTTTTTGTTGTTTTTGATTGCAAAAAATTTTAAGTTTTTAAAAAACCTTTGTTTCAAAATCAAACTTAAAAAAATGAAATATTCATCAAAATATCAAAACTGGTATCAAAGTAACACTATCAAAGTGAAAAAATGGGGTTAGTTGCCCTCCAATTACTTTTGACTATGAAAAAGGGCGCTAGCCCTTTGAATTTCTAATCAAATGAGCCCTTTTTTAAGTTTCTACTACAAAGCTTTCGATAAAAGCCTTATATGCCCCCCCAGGGCATAACTTACAACCCTTGTTCTGAGGGCTGTCAGGGAGTTTCCTTCTCAAAAACATAATTTCTATGTGGTAATCACCTATGTAGAACAAAATGGCTATCTCAAAATTTTGATTGGATGTATTTGGGGAAATGGTGGGTGTGGAAGGGGTGTTAGCTGCCTTTCAATTACTTTTGACCCTTAAAAAGGGCATTCGAACTCTCGATTTTAGATCAAATGAGCCCTCTTTGAAGTTTATATGACGACCCCTTCCATATGAAGTGCCTCTGTGGGAAAAAAAAAAAAATAAATAATAAAACATTGGAGCCGTATAGCCTTTAATATAGGCAACACTATAGCGTTGCCTCTGATATGCCGAAAAATTGTACCTAACACACTTTGCATGCAGACCTGCTGTACTTTAACCCCTTAGTAGCATATTGAACAAAAAAGCTGGTGCACACTCAGAAAAAAAAAGAATAGAAAAAACTACAACACACTGAGTAAACTAGAATATAAATTTGGACATTTCATAATGTTGTAATTAGGAAAGAGTTTCAAGGAGTCACAAAATGTCAACTATAGAAGTTGGATTCAAAGTGTTTTAAGTCACAAAACTTGCTGATAATCTTTGAGTGACCTTGAGTCTGACAACCCAGATCAGAAGTAAAGGTAGACAAAAGTGTAATATTTTGTAGCAGCTCACAAGCAAATGTTGTGTCTGTCCTTAACCATTTTTTATCTAAAGAGAAAGGATTTTTGTCTTTTAATATGTTCTCATAGGGATTATCTACTGGACCTGTAATGGGTTTGGTTGTTGGCCATTGAACATTCTCAAACAAAGGTTTTATGATTGTCAGGTTGAATCTGCTTTTTATTGTTCTTTTCAGTATGCCAGGTTTTTGTTAAGTGCCAGTCAAGGCTAGTCATTTTTAAAGATTACTGAGCTCATCAGCTACCAGTATATCCAAATGCTACTCAACAGTAGTGTAGGAAACATAGCTACTACTATTCAACAGTGTATAACAAATTGGACCAAGTGTACACAGTCTGTCATAATTAGGTATTATATTATTTGCAACCAAGGTGCAGACTACAACATTTTGCAATGTTGAGTACCAGATTCCATACCTGCCCTGCAGCAACAATTTTGATCAATCGTTTTGTTATATATGACAGTTTTCAATATGGCTGGAAGTCTTACCAACCTTCTACCATCCCCATATAAAGGGATGTAGTCAACTTACTATATATTTCATAGGTGGTATCATTTATATATTAAATAGAAAGTGTTGGTGCAGGCATCAACTGTAAGTTCTTGTCTAAACAGAAATTGAGTACAATTTAAATTTCAGTTTGTATATTTCTATGGGAGAAAATGAGCAGCATGACAGAAGAAACTGACAACAATGCAATGCTTGACACAATTATGTTTATACAAACAGCTATAGTAGAGATTAGTAAAGAGGTAAGTTAATTTTTTATTTTATGTGTGTATAATGTAACATTTAAGAAATATTGAAGATAATATTTGTTATGGTTTGTGATAGAAAAATTAGTATTTGAATCAAATGTATTCTTACCAGTCAATAACAAAACCCGGCTTACTCAATAAATCAGATATGAATGGCACAGGTTTATTTCCCTATTGTTATTTCTTACACTTGAACCGGATGCCGTAATTTCTCTAATATACATATTAATCGAATTGTATTTTAATAATGATTTTGAATATCTTTGAATTATTTCATTTAATTTCATCCATCAAAAGTTACGAGGAATTAAGAATTGTTGAACTAGAAATACTGACGTCTCAGAGCTTTGTTTCCGCGGCACAATTAGATCTTGCTTCAGAGACGCGACTACTTATAGGCTAGCAGGGGTTAGAAACATTCTTCTAAGTTGTGGCGGTAACAACTTTTGGTGTTTGTAGGGATGAAAAAACGTGGCCTCTTCTCGGGCTATCTGGAGATCAGATTCCTTTGGGAGCATTTACCTTGGAGACTTACGAACTAATTACCTATTATTGGACTAGACGCAGACATATAAATGAAATAAACACAGATAAAAAGACAATAGATTTATTGAACTTACATGCTTAGTTGCACAGCAACTGGTCACTTCAATGACAATAACGGTGACCAAAATACAATAAATTCGTCTGAATCTCTCTAGTTCTGTGCTAATTGTTTCAGATCTAAATTCATATTAAAATTAGAAAGGCACATTTACCCCACTCCCAAACGCAGTTCCTTTGTCTTGCGCTGTAAGGACTGCCCGCCATTGGCCCAAGGGGACCAAGGATGTAAATCTTTCGGCCAATGAATTCTTTAAGATTTTTCCGATGATTCAGGCATTCACACGATTTTTTGCCATTTAAACTTCCTTAGAAATGTTGTGCATAGCATTTTTTTTGCTACAATTATCTTAGCGAAATTCGAACGACTAGCGTCGTTGTTCGACTGAAGCTAGAATGCAATTTATCTTTTTGCTGATTAAAATTTTTAGACTCTAGGAAGCGGTATTTGAACTCAATTAGGGGACGTTTAATTTCTGCCCGAATCATCTTTAGAAGGAAAGAATCTTGTATTTTAAATATATGGTCTTCTATTGCTGGTGCACATCACCCTTTCCATCAAATAGTGACGTCCCGTCATTAGTGACTGCTCATTAGGAGTGCTTAAAATTTTTTCAATTATTTTTCTTATTTTATTCTACATCCCTATCTAAAATTCATCTACCGGACTAATATTATTTTTGGTTCTAGGTTAGCTACTATAATAATGATTTTTTTTTTTTTCTATATCTAACACTTATTAATTTTACTTTCCAACAAGGTTGGGACTGTTCTACTTTTACGTTATTTTTTTTTATTATTTTGCTGTCTATATGACGTACTACATACTATCTACACTACGTTAAATGAATAACATGATAATATTACACCTAATTCTACTTTTGGTACATACATGAATGATTTATAACATACAATATTTGGTTCATCATATTCACTGATGACATTAAAACACTTTCACTATTAGGATTTTTGAATTGTCAAAGTTATTAGGAAGTAACAAATGTAGATTCACATCTATTCATCACCTTTCGTGTCCTTAGTGTACTACACCCTCCTTTTGTAAATACTTGTCCTTCACTCTTTTTGTCGTGGCAAAAATTTTGAAGCATTTACGTTATGTTTCTTTGTGGAAAAGTTCGAGTCTAGTCGTCTTTACACGACAAGTTTTCCCTAATAGTCAACTGGGAAATGGCCGTTAAATATCGTCCTGATAGTCAACTGAGAAATGATTCTTCCCACTACAGGTGTTGGTGTTTTTCATGTCAGCATATCATTTTTAGGATTTTTTGAGGCACATGTATTCTCGCGTAAAATTGTTCATTTGTGCCTTTTGAGACGGGTTGTCGTCATACTATGGTGACTCTTCTAATATATTGTATTTAAGTTAGACTTCAAACATCTTCAAATATCGTTCAACTTCAAATGTCGTTAAATATCGTTTATCTTGTATTCATCGATGGTGTTCTCAGAATTGAATTTCATATTGTCTTTAATATCGGATTCAAATCTTCAAATTTTTTTAAGTGTCATTTAACTTCAAATATTGTTTATCGTGTGCTGATCGATGGGGTTCTCAGAATTGAACTTCAAATTGTCTTTATTATCGGATTCAAATCTTCAAATTTTTTTAAATGTCATTTAACTTCAAATATCGTTTATCGTGTGCTGATGGATAGGGTTCTCAGAATTGAACTTAAAATTGTCTTTAATTTAGGCTTCAAATATCTTCAAATTTAAAATTCATTTAACTTCAAATATCGTTAAATATGGTTTAGCTTCAAATATCATCACTATACTGTCAAATTATTCTGGTGAATATCAACAGCGACATCTACGTATTTATATCTTGTACTGACCGATGGGTTTCTCAGCGTTTATGCGATTATATAGTTCGTTAAAGCACTTGATACTGAGGTTCAAATATAGTGTTACCTGATACATAATATGGTTCATAGTCGAAGAAACAACGATCGAAGGTAATTGTTGTTTTCGTAGACTAAGCTGGGATGAAAGTTGCCTTGAGTTATGGTGAGTTCTCTTCGTTGGTTGATATATGATGAAAACAGATGCTACTGTGTGGTATCTGTACTTGGCGGCTCATTGTGATGCTCAATAGCCAATTTTCCATTTACTTGCTGTAATTAAAATAATGAGGCAGAATCATGTGTTATTTGAAGTAAACACTCATAGTAAAAATAAGTCACGTATTAATTGGGTATATCAATTTCTAAGCTATGAGACAGGATTAAATAAATACACTAATATTAGTACTCACAAGGAAAATTTAAAAATTTAAGACAGAGATGTCTTCAAATTTGTTTTGAGAACGGAAATATCTATATTTAATAAACATGAGTTACCCTACATTATTAAGTTTGAGGTCTACTTTTACGATATTTTTTCATGCCTGCATTGTTCACGCAAGTCCGTACTGTTTAAGAAACGCATGTTGCAGCGTCATAACCACATGGTTTTACGCAAACAATACTACGATGGGAGAATAAGACATAGCAAGGACTAGTGGAGAACTCTATACCCACTAGTTTTTTGATGTCTTCCCTATTTCGAGGCTTAGACGTTCTTATATGGCTCCGGGTTTAACGGCTGAGATGCAGAGGTGTTCTTTTTTGTTTCCCCGTGTTCTTCTCTTGGATTTTCCGTAATTACAAGTCAACACTGGTGCCTCATATTCGCTTTTCAAATCAGGTCATTAGATGAAGGATTCCAAGCTTGCCAGCATAGATTCCAGTTGATGCTTGGCAAAAAATATAAGCGTAATGAAGAACTGACATCAATATCTTTTTCGAAGGCTATTGTTTGAGCAAATCCTTCAGCACTAAATAAATAAATATTATATTAAAGTCTTATTCGAATCCGTTAAGCGAGAAACACCTTCACATTAAAAGGGAATTCCGTGTGGGTTTTACTTAGTCGCCATTGGACATACACAGGGTTTCAATCTATGTATCTTAACCGATCAAATGGTTTTAAAATTTTACGTATTATTATTGAGATATAATTTCACATCTGCCGTGAAATTCTACATATAAACGTACCAATAGGTTGTTTGGTTATAGTTACCAATAGTTGGCTATTGGTACATATATTACTCGAGTAAGAAACATTATATTTCTCGAGTAAGAAATACACGAATAAGCGAGCGTGCAGCACGTGATTACTCTGGTATCCTATTTTTTATGTGTAGGCCTAAAATAATTATAATCTGTACTAACACAAAATATTTCATATAATTAGACGATTGTGCTGTGCTGATAATATCTTGTTTTGGATACTATCCATCTTAGTTAGGGCACGGGTCGATTTTTTCATATAAAATCCGAGGGGACCGCCAAAACCCAACAATTAAAAGCTACATGGGTTTGGAGTTTCTCCCCAGGCTTCCCACAAGACGAGGTCCATCTACTTAGATTTAATTACGCAGCTTGATACTGAGTAGGGGATAATTTCCATTGTTCATTTGTAGAGTATAAGTTTAATTCCAGAGACGAGTGTGAAGTCGAAGTACGATGGGAATGTTTTCAAAATCATATCGTCGTATAGAATCGACGACATTGACTTTGAAAACACAACCACCCCCTCCATGATCTAAGTTCCGCTATTGATCTCAATAACTGGGTACATTATAGGTTATCCAACTGATTAATTCGCATTTAAAGGGGCATAGTTGATTTTCATAAGGGATTTGAAATTTTTCTTTACATTAATTAGGGATATTTCCATCTGTCAGGTTTTTTTTAACCGTTCTACCTGACTGTGTCGTTATTTTCTCCTCTGTTTCTTGTGGTTTTTTTCTTTTTCGGTGTGTCTAGCGAAATAAGGTCAAACTTTTTGTATTGTTTAAATTTTGTAATTTAAAAACAATTACAATTACAATTACAAAAAAAATTAATATGGCTCCAAAACAGTCAGGGAAAGAATAGAAGAAAGCTGGCTATGATTAAATAAAGATCACTCCCAATGATAGGAACGTTACCCGAAAGAGGAAGGAAAGCTATTCCATTTACCCTGATCACTAGTTCGATAACACCGACCCCAGAAGTACTCTAACGTCCCTGTGCATCATGAATACCTTAGACAACGATATCTTTGAAAGAATTGCCGCGGAAGCCTCTCGTCTAGCTCACTACAACAAGAGGTCCAACATAACTAGCATAGAGGTTTAAAAGGATGTGAGTCTACTCCGCCATTTATACATTGCCAATCACGCTTTTATTCAATTCTATCAATGTCCACAAAAAAACTCAATCTCCAAATAAGTGATTTTCAACGACTCTTAATACCACCACAGCCGTGCCCTCCCAAATTTTTGTAATTGTAATTTTTGTAATTGTTTGCCCTTTTAATTTCGTTTGTTTCCCGTGTGTGGCTGCTGAGGTCGGCGTTGATTTCCCTTTTTCTTTAGCTACTATTTGGTCTGATTCACCATCATACTCTTCGGAACTAGTTTCCGACGAATCCGGATTGGAACTTTTAGATGTGGCACTTTTTGAGGCATCACCTGTCATTCTTTCGTAAATTTATACTCCTTTGGATGTAGAAGGTTTATTCCCTAAGTCCTCGTTTTGAGTTTTCAACTCGGGAGATTTGAAAGATTCTTGAGAGCTTTGGGAGGAATCAATAGTTTTTGCGGGGTTCCTCCATTGTTTGAAGGCCATGTCTTCAGGGGGATGGGGCATTCTTTGCACAAAGGTTTCCCTCCATGAAGTCCACCTTTTAGGTTTGACCTTGGACACAGTTATATCATGATGTTGACCTTGCTGGTCATCCTCGGGAGTTTTATTCTCGGGCAATGTACTTTGACTCGTTTTTATGGGAAAATTTATTAAATCCATAGCTTCTCGCAGGTTTGTTTTAGTTAAATCTTTGGAAGGAGTTTTCTTTACAGTAATACCGGGGGTTTCTACAGCTCTGTTTAAATCTTCCTGCAATGACAGGGGCCTTTCTATTGGTGTCGCAGGGGAAACCATATCGTCTGGAAATCTTTGGGGGGACATGGGGTCGAAATTCTATCGGGGAAGAATTGGGTTTTTGGAGATATTGTATAATCTAAATCTCCCGCGCTCGCTGATGAATAACTTTTTGGATTTTTTGGCGTTCTTATTCTTACTGGTGTTAGGGATTTTTTTTCTGGAATAACTAGATTTTCCATTGCTAAAAGTTCTTCAAAATTTTGTTCATCACTTTCATTTTTAAAATAATTTTGTTTAAAACTTAAAGGTTTTAGCTCTGCTAGTCTGGACCTAGGGGGCTCATAGTCCGAATCTGACGACTCAGTACAGGAGGGATGTAATACCCATCTCCCTGGAAATTTGGCTCTTTTTATTTGGCTAACATGCACCTTGTAAGTTCTTCCACTATTGGGGTTTTCCATTTTAAAGGTATATTCATTATCGTACTTTTTGACTTTTCTGTACGGTCCAGAATATTTGTCGGAAAGTTTTTTTCCTTCCGTTTTTGCCTCGTTCCTTAGGTAAACGAAGTCTCCTACTTTGAAATTTATATTCCCCTTAACTTTGGGTTGGTTTCTTAGCTCTTGGTTTATTTTACATTTTTCCAACTCTTGCCTAACTATTTTATAAGTTTTCCTCATTCTATTTATGAATTCTTGTTTATAATCTTCTGAGTCGTTATAATACTGCCGAGATTAAATAATCTCATAATAAGGAATTCTAAAATCTCGACCAAAAAGTAAATAAAATGGATTTTCTCTGGTTGTTTCGGAATAAGCAGTGTTGATTACGTTAGTTAAATAAGGTAAGAATTTATCCCAGTCGCTCCTATTGTATTTCGTATAAATACTTATAACGTTCGAAAATATTTTATGCCTGTTTTCAATTTTGCCATTAGCTTGTGGATGGTACGGCGTTGTCACCATTTTCTCTATATTAAGGAAACTCATTAAATCTTTTGTTACTTTTGCAACAAATTTGCTCCCGTTGTCGCTCAAAATTTTATTAGGAATGCCAAATTGTAAAAATAATTTTGCTAATGCCTTACTTGTGGCATAAGCACCTTGATTTTTTAATGCTTTTGCAAAAGTAAATCCGGAAAAATGATCTATAACCGAAAGAATACAAGTATGGCCTCTGCTAGAAACAGGTAAGCATCCACTTATCCCGTATAGGTCAAATGAGATAATATCGAAGGGGTACTTTGCTACCGGGACCCTTCCCATTGGAGGATTTGGATAAGCTGGGGGGGTTTTTCCCAAGTTATATTCTTTGCATGTATTTACAAATTTTTTAAGTTTTGTCAGTGCCGATTGTATGTATAAGTATTGTTTTAATTTATGGAATTTTTTCATAACTCATAAATGTCCACCTGTGTCAGAATGAAAATATTCAAATGCTGGCCCTATCAAGTTTTGTGGTAACACAGGTATTATCGAGGTTTGGTTTCTATTTGTCTCAGCAGTCACAATTCTACACAGTATTTCTTCATCAAGGTCGTAGTAAAAATTATCTATCTCTTTTCTAAGAGTTTTGAATTTATCCGGTAAAGCCTCATTATTCACAAAATAATCAATTAGTGCTACACATATTTCGTTTTTTTTGCTTTCTTTTTATATTTTCCAAAGACAAGGGACAATAGTTAATCTTATTTTCTTTTACTGCGTCTTTGACTTTGTTTTTCTTGAAACCATGTTTGCTTTAACCATTAATACCATTAACTTCATTTTCTTCAGTTTTCGATGGACTATTTTCTGGATATCTACTCAAAAAATCTCAAACTGCGTTTTGTTTTCCCTTTAAATGTTCAAATTCATAATCTAGATCTTGGATTTTCATAATCCATCTAGCTAGAATGCCCGTGGGGTTTTTAAATGTGCGCAGGTACTGCAACCTTTTATGGTTTGATCGTAATATAAATTATCTACCAATTAAATAATGCCTAAATTTGTCCAAGTGGTAGATAATAGATAGTAATTCTAAGTTTGTGGCGGAATAACTGATTTCGCCTTTTGATAAAGTTTTACTTGAATAGCATATAGCTTTTTCTTTTTGTTTGGGTGTTCCCTGTGTGGGGTTAGGGTTTCCTTCAGAGATTATTTGTGAAAGGATAGTGCCTATGCCTTTTGAACTAGCATCAGTGGTAACCACAAATTTCCTATTTTCGAAATCAGGGAGTGACAAAATTGATTCAGAAGTGAGCGCCTTTTTGAGTCGGTCTAGGGAAGTTTGAGCTTCCTGGGACCAGATAACATTATGGGAGTTCCCTTTAGTTAATTCTGTGAGGGGTTTCGCAATTTGGGCGTAATTGCGTACGAACTTTCTAAAGTAGCCAGTCAGGCCTAAAATTCCCCTTAATTCTGTCATAGTTCTGGGGGGTTTGAGGTTTTCAACACATTTTATATTATCAGGGTCTGGGGATATCTTTCCCTGTGCTATTACTACTCCTAAAAATTTAATTTTGGATTGAAATAAATTTAATTTCTCGGGCTGGCATTTCAAATTGCCTTGCCTGAACTTCTCGAACACCTCAGCTAATGTTGCTAAGTGTTGCTCAGTGTTTTCACCCACGCATATAATATCATCAACAAAATGAATTATATTCTTTAATCCTCTTAACAGGTGCAACGGGGGTATACATAACGCGCTTGAACTTGTTTTAAGCCCAAATGGTACCCTTAAGTGTTCATAAGATCCATATTCGGATGCTGAAAATGCAGTTTTATGGACATCCTTTTCGGTTATTTTCACTTGCTGGTAGCCTTGGGTAAGGTCCAAAGAAGTAAAAATTTTGTTTTTTGCTTGAAATTGAGTCAAAAATTTCGTCTATTCTTGGTAGAGGAAATTTATCGCTAACTACTTGTTTGTTGAGAGCCCTATAATCTACTACGAGTCTAAGATCTCCATTCTTTTTTGGTACTAAGATCACTGGTGCGCTATGCGGGCTTGTACTTGGGCGTATAATTTCGTTTTTTTTCTAATTCATGGATTTTATTTTTTAACCACTCTTTGTGCTTATATGGCACACGATATGGCTGTATTGCTACAGGATTACCAGTTGTTAAAATTGAATGTTCGTAAAATGGAATTAACCCGATATCATCTTCAGATGCAGAAAATACATCCTTAAATTTTAATAATAATTCGCATAAATTTTTCTGAAGTTCCATATCCGTAATATGATCCATTTTTAAATTTGTTTAAAAATTGCGATTTAGTCAAGGGATATTCGTTATTTGAAGTTTTAATACCGTTAACTAGGTTTCTTTTAGAATTTTCCCATGTATTTAAATCATTTTCCGTTAAAACCTTGATTTTGACTAAACAAGTCCCCTTTTTAATTGTAATTGTATCGTTTTCATGGTTATTGGTTACCCAAATAAAACTTTTCCCTTTGTCGTAAGATATAATCTGTTCCTCGCATAACAGATTTTCGGGTATTTCAGACGGTGTCGTATACCATATTTCTGATTTGCTAACCACGGGCTCGATCATCTGTGATATTTGGATTTTTTGAATCGTTTTGGGAGAGATTTTTGTTTTCCTTATCGCAAATCCGTAATATTTCTCTTCATTTTCATTGTTTATTAGATTCATACTGGCGCTATGCTGCACCATTGCGGCATCTTTCGGCGTCACGTTGGGTTTTATTATGTTCATCCATAATTACGCTATTTTCTTAATTTCTTTTGAACTGTACTGTTGCATATTTCCTATTTTTAGTTTCGCATCTTCATTACTTTTAGTATTTAAATAGAATTAATTTTTGCAATATATCTTTGGGTTATTGATTAAATTTCCAATTATGCCATGTCTTTGCGAGACATGATGTTCAAATTACTTCGACATTATACCACTAGAAATTTGGTTTACTGTTATATTATCTTCGTAACCTCTGTTACGATTTCTTAAGGTAGAAATTTTTTCCCCTACCTTAGCTGGGTAGACCAATCTCTCGTTGGCTACGTCTAATAGTATTCTATTAGACCTTAGAAAATTTGCCCCTATAATAGCTTCATATGGGAGATTATCACATATAATAAAATTTGTCATGAACGTTCTATTGTCTCTTTTTACGTTTAAGCAAATTGACCCTTGTGCATTTAATTTTTGACCTGTAACACTTGTTAAATTGGGATTATTAGGGTTCCTTTGTTGCCTAATGTGCAGAGGCAAAATATTAAATACGCAAGAGTTTATGATATTTACAGTAGCTCCGCTGTCAACTAAGGCCGTAAAGTAAACGTTTTTACACAAAAATCATTAAATATAGGTAACTTGTTAATAATATCACTACAAGAAGGCACTAGTATTGTTTTGGACCTATTAACTATTCCTGGCATCCTCTGGGTCCAACTTATGTTTCTGTGGGACCTGGAAAGTTTTCCTGGGGATTTATTTCATGTGTTGGTGCTCTTAAAAGATATTCAGACGTATTGGGCTCTGTAGGCATATTTAAATGATATACGTCTGACTGTGTTCGCCATGTATTATTTTGGTAACGTGGATGTCTCGTGTCAGTGCCGTTCGCTGGCGCTGATTGCCAGTGCCGTTGGCTTGTAAAATTTTCATTTGTCATCGGCAAATTTTCATGATTTTTGTATTGCATTCTCTAGTTGTTTTTCTCTGTTTGGTCATTCTACAATTTAGATCTGTAAAGAGTGAGTAAAAAACCAATAATGATAATATTAATGCCTGCTTATTAGATTCTGCAAGTTGTCAGTTTTTTTTTCTCTTTTCCTCTTTCCCGCCTCCTTTCACGTTATTTTTTTTTTGCTCTCGTTTATTATAAATTATTATGTGTTACACTGTAATTTGGTAATTTTTTATTTATATATTGTCTTTTGTCGCATTTTTTTTGTTTTTCCTCGTGATAATCCACGTATTTTACCTCTGTATAGTGTGGGTTAAAAATAAATAATAATAATAATAATAAATTATATTGGCCTTGGCGAGTATTTGGGTTTTCAAACCGATAATTAATTTGCCTGTTGGGGATAGGGTTATACGAATTTGGTTGGTACGCATTATAAGGTACTGATTGGCGCAATCCCCCTGGCTATAGCCTATTGCACGACCGGTGCTAAGATTTGTTCTTCTGAACAAATGGTTACCGTAATTTTGCGTATTACCGACAGCATTTCTTGGTATGGGATTGGGGACATAGTGGCACTCTCTCGCTATGTGGCCAACACGATTGCAATTATAACACCTTATTATTGTAGGGTTAATGGGCTGGAAACGTACTGTTTTCTGCCTAGCGGGTTCTGGCGTTTTATTTCTTTTTGCCACTGAGGAATTTTTCCTTGAAAAGAAATTGCGGGTTGCCTGATCACCCTTGAACATTAGGTTCGTGTTTGAGTTGTTTAGGCTATTTATTTTTGCATTACTATGATTATCAGCCAATTTATCAACATCGATTAATCGCTCTAACTCTTGGACTGCAAGATCTAACGTCTGAATATTTTTGGATATTACTGCTCTATATAGTTTGGGGGGTAGCCCTTGCAAAAAGTTATTTAGTATGACTTTTTCATACAGTTGCCCCGAACCACTTCCGTATTTTGCTTCTACAGAAATGCGAATCTTATCGAGATATTCCCTTATATTTTGTGAAAAATCAAAGCTTACTGCTTCGTGTTTTAATTACTTTATAGAACTGGTTTCTATAAACATCGCTTTGAATTTTTTTAACAAGTTATCAGCCGTATTTATTGGCAAGTTGGAGTTATTGCCTAGTGTCTGCCTAACCTGTCTTAGAAGCGTTAATGCCTGGCCACTTAATCGTAGTAGGAGAATGTCTTTTAATGCTTCAACCTCTGTTTTTGTTAATTGTACAAACTGGGTCAATTGGATATTAACTTTGTCAATATCTGTTTGACCATTGTACTCTGGTATAGATTTTGCGATCTCTATATTTTTTGCGACTAACTTTTGCAGTATAAATAACTCACTGAGATCTTCCATTTTTTTTTTGCGTTTATATCAACTTAAAATTTTACTTAACCTATTTTGGGGTAGGCTATTATCTCCTATGAGATATAAGGGTTTTCCTATCGTAGCTTAGTAGCAATAGGCCCAATCAATTTACTTATATGTCTGTATCCCTCCAACAATTAAATTCAAATTACAAAGTTGAAATAGCCTAACTAGTTCGCAGTTTTCCTCCAATTTCCGACACGCGCCATTTGTACCATTGATAAAAATTTTATTGAAGATAATATTTGTCATGGTTTGTGATAGAAAAATTAGTATTTGAATCAAATGTATTCTTACCAGTCAATAACAAAACCCGGCTTACTCAATAAATCAGATATGAATGGCACAGGTTTATTTCCCTATTGTTATTTCTTACACTTGAACCGGATGCCGTAATTTCTCTAATATACATATTAATCGAATTGTACTTTAATAATGATTTTGAATATCTTTGAATTATTTAATTTAATTTAATCCATCAAGTTACGAGGAATTAAGAATTGTTGAACTAGAAATACTCAGGGCTTTGTTTCCGCGGCGCAATTAGATCTTGCTTCAGAGACGCGAATACTTATAGGCTAGCAGGGGTTAGAAACATTCTTCTAAGCTGTGGCGATGACAACTTTTGGTGTTTGCAGGGATGAAAAAACGTGGCCTCTTCTTCTCGGGCTATCTGGAGATCAGATTCCTTTGGGAGCATTTACCTTGGAGACTTGCGAACTAATTACTTATTATTGGACTTGACCCAGACATATAAATGAAATAAACACAGATAAAAAGACAATAGATTTATTGAACTTACATGCTTAGTTGCACAGCAACTGGTCACTTCAATGACAATATCGGTGACCAAAATACAATAAATTCGTCTGAATCTCTCTAGTTCTGTGCTAATTGTTTCAGATCTAAATTCATATTAAAATCAAAAAGGCACATTTACCCCACTCCCAAACGCAGTTCTTTTGCCCTGCGCTGTAAGGACTGCCCGCCATTGGCCCAAGGGGACCAAGGATGTAAATCTTTCGGCCAGTGAATTCTTTAAGATTTTTCCGATGATTCAGGCGTTCACACGATTTTTTGCCATTTAAACTTCCTTAGAAATGTTGTGCATAGCATTTTTTTTGCTACAATTATCTTAGCGAAATTCGAACGACTAGCGTCGTTGTTCGACTGAAGCTAGAATGCAATTTATCTTTTTGCTGATTAAAATTTTTAGACTCTAGGAAGCCGTATTTGAACTCAATTAGGGGACGTTTAATTTCTGCCCGAATCATCTTTAGAAGGAAAGAATCTTGTATTTTAAATATATGGTATTCTACTGCTGGTGCAATAACGAGGTGGCCTGTGCCTAGAGATATACACTAATCCTAGACCACTTAAAATCTCAGCAATAAAAGACAGTGCTGACACACTTTTTGACAACACACACATTACAAGAACAACTATAACAAAAAGGGTTCTTAGGATCGATCATGATAGTACCGAGTATACAACTCCATAAATGCTAATCTAATTTTGATAGAATGGTCAGTGATATTCATAGCTGTTTCCAGTAGTTGTGTGTTCCATGTCTTCCACACACAGCTGGACATAGGGTTTTGACTTGATCTTTTCTGTGGACATTGTGGTTATATTTTGTGTTGGTGCTGATGGGTACTATTACATTCTCAAAAAGTGAGTTGGATTGGTATTATAAACATCTTTAGTATTGGGTAAGACAATATAAAAAAGTGATTATTTTTATATTAATTTTTTTTCTGGCAGGTGTTAAATAATGGTTAGTCTTTTGGCTAATGCTTCTATGTTCAGTAAATGAAACCAAAGCTCCAAGTTCTTTTCAGTGTAAAAACGAAGTAGGTAGCCCATGAAGTTAATATAGAAGCATACCTGTACACAAGAGAAGCCCTCTTCCTCCTCTCAGGCTAGTCCGAAGAACTCTCTTTCCTGAAAACATTGGTAGTCCATAAATGATTTTTTTCCCTTGTGTTTCTGTTTCTTACCCCCTTCCTCTAAATAAACGTTTCTGAAATATCCCTCTTTTCTCCTAGTTAGATCTGTGTTCACCGATGTGTTTAAATCAAACAAAAAAATATAACCTTTTTACTGTATTTTTTTTATTTCTATCACTATTTTTAGAGTAGTTATATATAGGCTAATTATGCAACGGCCTTTTTATAGTGGGTTGTTGATTAAGATGGAGAGAATAGAGGAGTTTATCTTTATAATGTTGCAAGAATTCGTGTTGAGTATCTCAATAAATTAAAAAAGAAATTAATATTACAAATGTTACTTGAGCATCATATGTGAAGAGGAAGATATAGAGATAAGATAAAGAAAAGATATTAATTTCAAAAAAATATCTTTAACAAGCTCATAAATGGTCGAATTCGGACTTCGGAGTCAACAAATCATATGGTTACACGAAAACTGGCAAAAATGCAAAAAATAACGTCGAAAAAGAAAAATCATAATGAATAATCATTTGTGAGTCAATAATTGACTGTAAAAAGTCAATAAAAAAGTTAAAAATATAAAATCTGGTCAAACTAAACTTAAACAAATGCAAGTCAGAAAAAATTTAAAAGGTACATTATAAAAAGGAGGGCAAAATAAGCGAATAAATACAAAAAAGAACGAGATATAAATATATATATATATATATATACTATATATATATATATATATATATATATATATATATATATATATATATATATATATATATATATATATATATATATATATATATATATATATATATATATATATATATATATATATATATATATATATATATATATATATATATATATAAATATATATATAAAGTTAAAGGGGACACTAAAAAGTGTCAATAATTTAACTGCATAAAGTCAATAAAAAGGCTAAGAAGATAAAACAGGTCAAAAAAGGAGGAGGGGACAAAAATGAGTGAATAATACAAAAAAAGAGAACGAAATATAAAATATATAAAAATTAAAAGGGAAACAAAAAAAAAGTGATGGGGAGGGGCAAAACAAGCAAAGACAAAAAAAAGGGAGAAACTAGTTGGATATTTTATTAATTTTTTCTGTGATGAAGAAGACAATAGTTTTTTATATCTGGAAGTAATGCAGCGAATGGGGGACAAAATAGGGATGGGCTCAGAAACAGTTCAAGGTGGCCATAATCGGTATGGGGATTGACGTTTGGAAAAAATACTTGCCGTCTGAGGGTTTGTTATTGGGTTTTTTGTTTGCAAAACGGAGGCACAACAAAACCCTCCTGCGCTCAAGCGTTTCCAAACCAGCCTTTTTAGGAGCAGAGAGTATGGCACCTTGCCTTCTTTGAAAACTATTCGTAAGGCTCTTATTTGGATTGAATAAATTTTTTCGATTCTTTGCGAGAGGTACCAGGGTGCCAAACTGGTCAAGCATATTCGAGATGTGAGCGGACAAAAGACGTGTAAATCCCTAAGGAATGGGAAGGGGGGACGCTAAATTTATTTAGGAACTGAAGCAGGGAGGTAGACACATTAGCTATATGGATGATATCTTTAATTTGGATATCCCACTTTAAATTTGAAGAAATTGTGACGCCAAGTAGTTTAAATGAGGACACAGAAATTTCAGGAGGGATAGAATTAAGAAAACAGGGCGAGAATTTGAGGAAAGAAATCGGCATTATCATGGGCTTAGAGGGTCGCTTATTAAATTTCTGAAGCAATTTTCAATAACCGTTAGGTCATCGGCAAATTTCGATCGGTCAGGAAAATCCTTCGTGAGGCTGTCAATCATGACTAAAAAAGGAGGGGATCTAGGAGAGTACCTTGGGGTATACGATTTTGGACAGAAAGAGGATTTGAATAATGATTTCGGTATTTGACAACCTGCTATCTATTTGTTAAGAAAGGGGCAACCAATTTCACCAGTAAGGGATCAGTATTGAATTCGCTGACAACTTTCTCAATTAAAATATTGTGGTTAACAAAGTCAAATGCATTCTGAAGGTAGAATGAAATTAAATTTAGTCAGTAATTAGGTTTTTCGAGGATTTTCTCGATGTGGTCGATAAGAGAAACGAGGCAGTGGGAAGTAGATTTTAGGTTCCCGAATTGCCTCAGGTGAGTTAGAGGTAGGATTTTTTCCTTTAGCCAATCTGCAAGGAGTCATTCATAAGGTTTCGAGAAAATAGGAGTAAGAGTAATAGGACGAACGCCTTCAAAATCAGGCTTTCCGTTTTTCTTTTTCAAAGCGTTATGAAACCCTGTTTCTAAATTGTTGGAATTCGCCGAGACTCCGTAATCTCGTTAAACAGGACAGACAAGGGCTTAGAAAGGAAGTCACTGAAGGCACTAACAAGAGGAAACGGGATATGCAAAGAACAAACACTTGTTTTTCTTAGTTTTTCAATTCTTCTTCCTGTCTCAGACGGGAAAACAGTGGGAAAAGGGCTCCTGTTGGTAATTGATCAGACAATGCTGGAAGGCTCTGGACAATAGAAGTGAGGAATTTATTTAGATTATTGGCAGTAACATCAGGGGACTCGGGTAGATTGAAGTTGAGCTGCCCAAGCCTCCTGCCACACAGCTTTTTAACCTCGGAATACCAATTTTTTGGTTTGTTAGTGAAAAATTTTTTCACCTTATTTTTATAGTACGATCGTGCCAATTTACGAATTTCTCTTTTAATTGATTTTCTTAACTTATTGGCCTCATCCGGTTTACCATTTTTGAAAAGTTTCAATTTGGTTCTAATTAGGGTTTTTGTAGTTTGTTTAATAAAGGGTTTATCACTGGAGCACCATTTAAATAATTTTTTTCTGGGAAGCAAATTTGATATTTATCAATTAGCTTACTATGGAACGTAGCCATTTTCTCATCAAGATTTTTAAACTATAAATGTCACACCAATCTTCAGTGTTCAACCACATACTAAAAGAAAGAAGACCAGAATTTTGAAGAGTGCAGTAAGTGCCATAAGTTATTGAGAAAGAATGCTTAAAATTTGAGGAGGGGAATAAAAGAATCGAAAGATGATAAGTCCCACTTGATGGGGGCAAAGCTGAAGGAGGGCTGTAAAAATTATACATATTAGTTAAAATAACATTAAAAGAGGTATTTCCCCGAGTCGTTGGTATTTCAACAATTTGCTTTAATTTAAGTGGGGATCAAAAAGAAAACAGGCTAGTGCCTTTTTTAATAGTTGAAAGTGATTCGAGAGCAACTAACGCCCCTCTCACGCCCACCATTTCCCCAAACACATCCAATCAAAATTTTGAGATAACTATTTTGTTTAACGTAATTGAAAGTTCTGTAAATTAGGTCTTTGAGGATGACAACCCCCTCAAATCCGTCAGGGCAAGGGTTATAAGTTATGCCCTGGGGGCATATAAGGTGTTTATAGAAAGGGTTGTCGTAGAAAGGGTTGACGGAATAGCTCTGACACAGTCGCTTTGAACCCTAGAGATAAGTTGACAGGTTAAACATTGGCTACAGACTGATCAAAAGTCGGTAAATTGTTCGTTTAAAGTACCTTAGAAGCTTGATTAGAAAGAATTGCTCACAAGAATAGGTCGAACTAATGGAACCTTCAATAGGCTACAGAAACTGCAATAGCGCCAATGCTTCTGTGTATGGCTACTGTACAAGTTTATGGGGATTCCCTTTTCAGATGTAATGCAGATTGTTTGAAGTTAGTAACTGGTATGAAATTGTTTGAAACTGATAACTTCAATATACAATGATGATATATCCAGAATCGTTAGAAGAAGTATACGCGATTAATGGAGCAATCTTAGGGTTTTTGGTAAAGATGACAAACCTGAAGTATAGTTGTCAGAAGAATGTTTTACTTTATCAACTACTACTACTACCAACAACTCACTGCAGCACCAAGCCCCCTGAGGCCAACACAGCTACGGACGCTCCTCTGAAGCAATCAAGGCACGTCGAGGAGTTACTCCAATTGGTGATATCTATCCTGGCACACTTTTCGGCCCCTGTGTGGAACTAAGAGTCAAAATTAGCGCATTCAATTAGCGCATTGAGTTAGATGTAACTCGTAGTCTGCACTCTGGACAATATTGCTTTTGTTTTGCCATCTGGTCATGCAAAGGTCAACATTCACGGAATAGCTCTGATACAGTCGCTTTGAACCATAGAGATAAGTTGACAGGTTAAACTCTGGCTACAAACTGATCAAAAGTCAGTAAATCGTTCGTTTAAAGTACCTTAGAAGCTTGATTAGAAAGAATTGCTCACAAGAATAGGTCGAACTAATGGAACCTTCAATAGGCTACAGAAACTGCAATAGCGCCAATGCTTCTCTGTATGGCTACCGTACAAGTTTATGGGGGTCCCCTTTTCAGATGTAATGCAGATTGTTTGAAGTTAGTAACTGGTATGAAATTGTTTGAAACTGATAACTTCAATATACAATGGTGATATATCCAGAATCGTTAGAAGGCGTATACGCGATTAATGGAGCAATCTTAGGGTTTTTGGTAAAGATGACAAACCTGAAGTATAGCTGTCAGAAGAATGTTTTACTTTATCGACTACTACTGCTACCAACAACTCACTGCAGCACCAAGCCCCCTGAGACCAACACAGCTACGGACGCTCCTCTTCCATCCCAATCTATTAAAAGCCTCCCTCTTTACACCCTCCCAAGAAGTTCCCATTTCCGTTGAATCTCTCCTTGCGACATCCTCCCTCCCCATTCAGGAGCGATCTGCTTATCTTTTTACCCTAGACGGTTGCCCGAGAAGGATGGTCTTGGGCAATCTGTCATCCTTTATCCGTAGAACGTATCCTAGCCATCTTTTTATTTCTCTCATTATGACCCTACAAAACAGGGTTGGCCTCACGCTTCTCGTACAGTTTACTGCTTGAGATACGTTCAGTCAGTCGGCTACCAAAAAAAATCCGTAGGTAATTTCTATGGAGAACATTTAGCTAATGCTCCTATGTTTTTTGGAGCACCCACGCCTCAAAGCCATACCTGACCACTGTCATCCCTGTACATTCCAATATTCTAACATTAAATTCAGTATTCTAATCTTTGGAAGCTCAAAAAACAAAAGAAAAACCAGCAATTTTTAGCATAAATTTTTTCCTCAAGAGTAGCCACTGCCTGAGTGAAGTTTTCATCATAGGCATCGCAATAGCGCTGCCTAAGTAAAGAACCAGGTTGACACAATGTATTGTTTTTTTCTTGACCAGGGCACTTCGTATTGAGAAGTTGTCGTAGAAGCTTCGAAAAGGGCTCATTCGATTGGAAATTGGAATGGCTAGTGACCTTATTAATAGTCGAAAATCGTTGTAAGGTAACTGTCACCCCTTCCATGCCCACCCTTTCCCCGAACACATCCAATCAAAATTTTGAGATAGCCACTTTGTTCAACGTAGTTGATTTCCACATTGAAAATGTTTTGAGGAGGAAAATCCCCCCACAGCCCTCAGAGCAAGGGTTATAAGTTATGCCCTGGGGGCATATAAGGTTTTTATAGAAAGCTTTGTCGTGGAAACTTCCAAACGGAATTATTCGATTGGAAATTCAAAGGGCTAGTGTAATTTTTAATAGTCGAAAGTGATTGAAGGGTAACTAACTCCCCTCTTATGCCCATCATTTATCCAAACACATCCACTCAAAACTTTGATATAGCCATTTTGTTCAACGTAATTGAAAATTCTGGAAATTAGGTCTTTGATGATGATAACCCCCTCAGAGCCCACAGGGCAAGGGCTATAAATTATGCCCTGGGGGTATATAAGGTTTTTATTGAAAGCTTTGTCGTAGAAACTTAAAAAAGGGCTCATTCGATCTGAAATTCAAGGGGTTAGTGTCCCTTTAAATAGTGAAAACTGATTGTGGGGCAAAAAACCACCCTCTCACGCCCACCTTTTCCCCAAACACATCCAATCGAAATTTTTAGATAACCATTTTGTTCAACGTAGTTGAAAGTTTTGGAAATTCGGTTTTCTAAGGATTACACCCCCCCCCACAGCCCGTGGGTCAGGATTGTAAGTTATGCCCTGGGGCCTATAAGGTTTTTATAGAAAGTATTGTCGTAGAAACTTCAAAAAGGGCTCATTCGATTGGAAATTTAAATGGCTAGTGCCCTTTTTAACAGTTGAAAGTAATTGGAGGGCAACTAACCCCCCTTTCACGCCCACCATTTTCCCAAACACGTACAATCAAAATTTTGAGATAACCATTTTTTTAATCGTAGTTGAAAGTTCTGGAAATTAGGGCTTTCAGGATGACAACCCCCCCCCCTACCTCCCTCAGGGCAAGGGTTGTAAGTTATGCCCTGGGGACATATAAGGTCTTTATAGAAAGAGTTGTCGTAGAAACTTTAAAAAGGGCTCTTTCGAATAGAAATTGAAAGGACTAGTGCCCTTTAAATAGTCGAAAGTGATTGAAGGGCAACTAACCCCCCTCTCATGCCCATCATTTCCCCAAACACATCCAATCAAAATTTCAACATACTTATTTTTTTCAATGTAGTTGAAAGTTCAGGAAATTAGGGCTTTCAGGATGACAACCCCCCCCCCTACATCCCTCAGGGCAAGGGTTGTAATTTATGCCCGGGGGCATATAAGGTATTTATAGAAAGATTTGTTGTAGAAACTTCAAAAAGGGCTCATTCGATTAAAAATTGAAAGGGCTATTGCCCTTTTTGATAGTCGAAAGTGATTGAAGGGCAACTAACCCCCCTCTCATGCCCACCATTTCCCCAAAGACATCCAATAAAAATTTTGACATATTCATTTTTTTCAACGTAGTTGAAAGTTCTGGAAATTGGGTGTTTGAGGATGACACCCCCCACAACCCTCAGGGCAAGGTTTGTAAGTTAGGTCCTGGGGGCCTGTAAGTTTTTATAGAAAGTGTTGTCGTAGAAAACTCAAAAAGGGTTCATTCGATTGGAAATTGAAATGGCTAGTGCCCTTTTTCTAACTAACCCTCCTCTCACGCCCACCGTTTCCCCAAACACGTAAAATCAAAATTTTGAGACAGCCATTTTTTTCAACTTAGTTTAAAGTTCTGGAAATTAGGGCTTTCAGGATGACAACCCCCCCCCCCTACAGCCCTCAGGGTAAGGGTTGTAAATTATGCCCTGAGGGCATTGAAGGTTTTTATAGAAAGGGTTGTCATAGAAACTTCAAAAAGGGCTCATTCGATAAGAAATTGCAAGGGCTAGTGCCCTTTTTAATAGTCGAAAGTGATTGAAGGGCAACTAACCCCCTTCTCACGTCCACCATTACCCCAAACACCGCCAATTAATATATTGACATATTCATTTTTTTTCAAAGTAGTTAAAAGTTCTGGAAATTAGGTGTTTGAGGATGACAACCCCCTCCCCACAACCCTCAGGGCAAGGGCTGCAAGTTATGCCTTGGGAGCATATAAGGTTTTTGTTGAAAATATTGTTGTAGAAAGTTGAAAAAGGGCTCATTTGATTGGAAATTGAAAGATCTAGTGCCCTTTTAATAGTCAAAAGTGAATGGAGAGCAACTAACCCCCCTCTCACGCCCACCAATTTCCCAAACACATTCAATCAAAGTTTTTACATAGCCATTTCGTTCAGCATAGTTGGAAGTTATAGACATTATATATTTGTGGATGATAAACCCCCCAGAGGCGCTAGGGAACGTTTGTACTCTATACACTGGGGGCAAATACGGTTTATATAGATGGTGTTATCGTAGAGATTTTCAAAGGGGATAAATTAAATTGGAAATTGAGAGGGCTAGTGTCCTTTTTAATAGTCGGAACTGATTGGAGGATAACTTACCCCCTTCTCACGCTCATCATTTCCCCAAACACCTCCAATAAAAATTTTCAGATAGACAATTATTTCAACGTAGTTTAAAGTTCTGGAGATTAGGTCTTTGAGGATGACACCCCCCCCCAGAGCTTTCAGGGCTAAGGTTGTAAGTTATGCCCTGGGGGCATACAAGATTTTTATTGAAAGCTTTGTCGTAGAAACTTAAAAAAAGGGCTCATTCGATCGGAAATAGTCGAAAGTGATTTGAGGGCAACTAACCCCCTCTGACACCCACCATTTCCCAAAACAACTCCAATCAAAATTTTGAAATGACAATTTTGTTTAACGTAGTTTCAAGTTTTGGAAATTAGGTCTTTGAAGATGAACCCCCCCCCCCACAACCCTCAGGGCAAGTGTTGTAAGTTATGTCCTGGGAGCATATAAGGTTTTTGTTACAAGGTTTAATATTTGTATGCTACCACTGCTATTACAATTACCACTAATCCCCGGCATATATGGTTCTTATGAGGGGATGCTCGTATAAACTTCATAGAGGGCTCATTTGATTGGAAATTGAAAGTTCTATTTCACTTTTTAAGAGTCAAGAGATTTAAGGGCAACTAGCCCCTCCCCCACGCATTTTTTCCCCAAACCCATCCGCTACAAATTCTGAGATCGCCAGTTTTTTGAAAATTGTTCAAAAATTAGCTAAAAAAACTCCGGTGTCAACACAATCCCCAGGGCCCGGGGGTTAGGCGTTGTAAGTTTTATCCTGGGAGCGTATATGGTTATTATGAAAGGGATGCTCGTATAAACTTCAGAGAGGGCTCATTTGATTGGAAATTGAAAGTTCTATTTCGCTTTTTAAGAGTAAAAAAAGATCAAAGGGCAACTACCCCCCCCCTACGCCCCTTTCCCCCCAAATGCATCCGATAAAACTTTTGAGATAGCCATTTTGTTTAAAATAGTTCAAAGGTCAGATAAAAAAAGGTAAGAAAAAAAATCCGGTGTCGACACAACCACCCAGGGCCCGGGGCAGGCATTGCAAGTTATGCCCTGGGGTATATATGGTTCTTATGGAATGGATGCTCGTATAAACTTCATAGAGGGCTTCTAGTTCAATTTTTAAGAGTCAAAATAGGTCGGAGGGCCCCTAGCCCCCCACCCCTTTTTTCCCCAAACCCATCCAATAAAAATTTTGAGATAGCCGTTTTTTTAAAATATTTCAAAGGTCAGATAACAAAAACTCCGATGTCGACACAACTCCCCAGGACCGGGTGGCAGGCATCGCAAGCTATGTCCTGGGTCTGTATATGGTTCTTATAAAGCGGATGCTCGTATAAACTTCAGAGAGGGCTCATTTGAACGGAAATTAAAAGTTCTAGTCCATTTTCCAAGAGTAAAAAAAAGATCGGAAGGCAACTAGCCCCTCCCGCCGTTCACGCTTTTGGGTTAATTGGATGGATAAACCCATCCGATGAAAGCTTAAGGTGACTATTTTGTAAAAAAATAGTTCAAACATTAGATATTAAATTGGACAGGGACATGCGTTGTAAGTTATACTCTTGTGGTATATATGATTCTTGTAGAAGGGATGCTCGTATAAACTTCAGAGAGGGCTCATTTGATTGAAAATAGAAAGTTGTACTTCACTTTAAAAGAGTCAAAAGAGACCGATCTGCAATAAGCCCCCCCCCCCCCACATCCTTTTTCCCCAAACCCATCTGATAAAAATTTTGAGATATCTATTTCGTTAAATATACTCGAAAAATCAGAAAATAGAAACTTTGGGGTTTACACACTCATTTTTTCACTTCTATATTGTTACTTTGATACCAGTTTTGATATTTTGATGAACATTTTTGAAAGTTTGATTTTGAAATAAGGAATTTTTAAAAACTTGAAACATTTTGCAATCAAAAACGAACAAAAATAAATTAAAAAAAAAACTTTTAGATAAATAAGTTTTTCAAAGGAAGTAAAGGTAAAAATCAGCAGATACAAATACCTGTTAAAATTCAAACTCAAAACAACCAGAAATCATAGGCGGCGCGATAGCGCTGCCTAAGTAAAGAACGATGTGGGCAGAATGTTTTATTTATTTTTCCTCCATACCCGGGCACTTTGTATCGAAGGAGTTGTCGTAGAAACTTCGAAAAGGTTCATTCGATTGGAAATTGGAGTGGCTAGTGCCCTTTTTAATAGTCAAAAGCGATTGGAGGGCAACTAGCCCCCCCCTCCCACGCCCATCGTTCCCCTAAACACTAGAAAATATGTTTTTGAGGAGGACACTCCCCCACAACCCTCAGGGCAAGGGTTTTAATTTATGCCTTGGGGGCATATAAGTTTTTTTTTATAGAAGGCGTCGTCGTAGAAACTTCAAAACAGGCTCATTAGATTGGAAATTCAAAGGGCTAGTGCCCTTTTTGATAGTTGAGAGAGATTGGAGGGCAATTAGGCCCCCACACACGCCCATCATTCCCCCAAACACACTCAATAAAAATTTTAAAATAGCCATTTTGTTCAGCGTAGTTGATTTCCAGATAGAAATATGTTTTTGAGGAGGACACTCCTCCGCAACCCTCTGGGCAAGGGTTTTAAGTTATGCCCTGGGGGCATATAAGGTTTTTATTGAAATCTTTGTCGTAGAAACTTGAAAAAGCGCTCATTCGATTTGAAATTCAAAGGGCTAGTACTCTTTTTAATGGTCGAAAGTGATTAGTGATATATTTGTTGTTGTTGTTTTTGTTTAGACCAGGGCACTTCGTGTCGAAGGAGTCGTCGTGGGAATTTTCGAAAGGGGCTCATTCGATTGAAAATGGAAAGGGCTGATGCCCTTTTTAATAGTCGAAAGTGATTGGAGGGTAACTAATCCCCCTTCCACTCCCCCCCTCCCACGCCCACCCTCCCGTTTGCCCATTATGTTTAAAGACTAAATGTTGCCTTAAGATTAAATCAAAATGCACTGTGATATTGCTAATTCCAAATAAGGCATCTCAGCAGTATTCCAAGAACGACTGAGGGTATTATGTTTAAAACTTTTGGGCTACTTCTGCTTTTAAAATATAACCAAATCAAAATAACGTAAGTGTATCCATGCTATCAAAGAAAGTAAACAGATTTTTTTGTGAATGGTATCAAGTTTTCCATTTCAGGTCAACTAGAAGAGGTATGAAACTAAATTAAACAGTACTATTTGTGTCCAAATTTTTAAAAGGGTGTATGTTTTTAAAAATTGCTCAAAATTTTTCTCCAGCATACAAATAGAAGGCCAAATTATAAATTCTTTAAAAACGAAAAGATTTAAAGTGTCATTTTCTTTTTCCCTGAAAAGACTATGTCAATATAAAACGAACAGAAATTAATTAAAAAAAAACTTTTTCCACAAAATAAGTTTTTCAAAGAAAAGTCAAGAACTCCATTAAACAAAAATGAGCATAAATAAAATCAAATAATCTACCAAGCGTGAAACTACCACAAATCAGCATCGATAAATAAATAAAACCCAAAACGAACAGAAATTACAATAAATAACCGAGTCAAACTCAAAACGAGCAGAAATTAACGTAATTTGGGCGCAAAACCCCTATGCCTTTCCAAGGCCAGAACAAAGTTTGCACTTTACTGAAAAAACACAAATGAATGTGCATTGTCAGTTTAATATACATATACTGATATTTAATAATCAAAATGTTAATATTATTTGATTTATTAAAGTTATAAAAGTAAAAAGATTTATATTATTTTCAGTAAAGTGCAAATTTTGGTCTGGCCTTGGGAAGGCATAGAGGTTTTGTGCCCAATTTCTGTTAATTTCATGCTCGTTTTTAGTTTGACTTGGTTATTTATTGTAGTTTCTGTTCGTTTTGGGTTTCATTTATTTATCGATGCTGATTTGTGGTAGTTTCACGCTTGGTAGATTATTTGATTTTATTTTTGCTCATTTTTTGTTTAATGGGGTTCTTTACTTTTCTTTGAAAAACTTATTTTGTGGAAAAAGTTTTTTTTTAATTAATTACCTACAAAATAGTTCTACAAGATAATCTTTATAAAATACAAATAGTACCTAAGACGTTCAATATAGTTATAAAATACAAAATAGTTCTTACAAAATACTAAAAAACATTTCCTATCAACATTTTAATTATGGCCATTGTTTCAAAGTAGTTGAAAGGTCTGGAAATTATGTCTTTGAGGATGACAACCATCCCCCCCCCATAGCCCTCAGGACAAGGGTCATAAGTTATGCCCTTGGAGTATATAAGGTTTTTATATAAAGTTTTGTCGTAGAAATATTAAAAAGGGCTCATTCGATTGGAAATTGAGAGAACTAGTGCCTTTTTTATTAGTCAAAAGTGATCAGAGGGCAAATTACCCCCCCCCCCCCCCCACGCTTATCATTTCCCCAAGCACATCTTCTAAAAGCCAGTATATGATCTGAATTTTACTTAAAAAATTAATATGAAGATACTGAAAAAATGTGCATTTTCAGTTTAATACACATATGCCGATTTTTATTCCTTGAAATGTTAATTAATTTTTGATTTCTTAAAGTTATAAAAGTGAAAACATTTAAAGAATTTTTTTCAGTAAATTCATTTGAATTTTTTCAGTAAAGTACAAATTATATGCTGGCTTTTAGAAAGCATAATGTTTAGAACCCTACTCAGATTAATTTCTTCTCGTTTTGAGTTTGACTTATTTTAATTTCTGTTCGTTTTTGGTTTCAGTTATTTAGTGATACTGATTTGTGGTAGTTGTATGCTTGGTAGATTATCTTATTCTGTTTTTGTTCATTTTTTGGTTTAATGGAGCTCTTTACTTTTTGTTCAAAACTTATTTTGTGCAAATAGGTTTTTTGATTAATCGCAGACAAAAAGTACGTGATACAGACGTATATATGCCCTACCTTACAATTTTAAAAAATGGCTGGATATCCAGGTGCCTTTTGACTCTCTATGATGGCGTTACCGACTGCTATAAGCCTGAAAAACTTAAGGTAGGCGAGCATAAGCGCCTAATTGATTGGAATCATAAAGTTATTTCAGTTTGACGTCTGTATTAGTTTTGCCCGTGGCCTATAGTAAGGAGAATGTAAATGGTATTTTAGATAAGTAACCTATGCAGGCGAATACATACTGCTGTCTATCTCCAAAAATTTCAGACAATACTCGCATAGATGATATTTTGAAAGATAGGGTCTGGCAGAAGGAGCAATGCACTATCATCTATATTTATTCCGCCTACCTATGATTTGTCTGTTATTTCTAATGAAGGACTCCCACCGCGTCAGTAAAGCTAATAAAGGTGTCCACAAAGCTAATAAACCGTTTTCCATGCATAACTTTGTTGACTTTATTGCTTTCGGAAGAAAGTTGAACCTTATTTAACTTTTTCAAGAAAGTCCTCAAAGTTCAGCCAATAGCAGAAGACTTATGAAAAATTTCAACTAAACCACACACAAATAAGGTCTACATATATAATAAGGTATAACATTTTGCTTGGTGGAAAAATAGGCGTTTAAAAAAGATATTTTAATCCAAGTATTACTTATTAAAAAGAAAAAATGCTTAAGAAGATGGTTTTCTCTGCTCCATGTCTGATTAATTCAATTATTTGCTATGAAAAATTGCTGTAAAGTCAAAAATTCTTGTGTGAGGCCGACAAACTTTATGGTGCGCAATTTAATGAAAAACTCTATTAACTTTGTTAACGATGTGGGAGCCCTGCATGAGTATACATAAAGGAAAATATATTGATTATTGTGGTGGTACTCGTTTTATTGACTAATGCAATGGTACTAAAGGCGTTGGTGGTAAAGTGCTTTTTTTGTGCTATTCAAGGATTCTTAGAAAAAATTGCTTTTCCAGGAGGTATGTTTCTTAATAAATCCTGTTTTCTCTCTTTATAATATTAGAGCAAATACCAAGATATGAATCAAAGCTTACTATGAAAAGCAATTATTGTTTTTATTTCCAGTTGCATTCCTCTGTTTCAGAAAGGAGTGAAGGCTTGGATGAGAAATTAAATGTAAGTTGTTTTAATTTGTCTTACTGCTATTAAATTTTCAGCTGTACCGCATCAAGGGTTTTTAGGCCAAATGGATTTACGGGTGTATTGGTAGAATTCGAGGATATTTCAGTTCTGACTAAATAGACCCTTTTGTTTAGAGTTATGTAAAAAGTAGTGTACAACGAAATTACTCATGCAAAAGTCTTTGTGTATAGAAACGCTCACATCAATTCCAGTTCAGGAGAAGACATTAACGCAATGAAGATATGATAACCGCATTATTGTTACTACATATACAACTCTTGCATTATCAATCTTGTATTACCAATCGTGCAAGTGATATTAAAATAATAACGAGCTGTCTTCTGCTGAATCTGTGTTGAAAGACTCCACCTTTTCCTCTGTTAATTTAGATGGGAACATTGTTCAAGACACATGGGCAAACTATGAGGTTCTAGTTTAAACCCGCATTTAATTATCCAACCTTGATAACAAGGGTAAGGAAGTTCTTATAAAGAAATCCAACTTTCTCTGTTGGGCAGACACCATTCTTAACTGAGTAAGTTACTTAATCTCAAAAGCTGTTTTCTGCAAAGTGTTGATGGAGGCACATTCTTTGGCCCCAGATAACTTTCCAGATGTTTTCCCAGTCCTCTGATGCACACAGCTAAGCATGTCATTGTTATTATGCTTTGTCTCAACCACCTTTGGTGTACAGTTCTTGCGCTTCGTCTCTGAACCCCTTTGGCTAACCGTGTGAACACTGTCCCCGCCACCCTTTGGCTGGAATCGCCATACAAAGTTTTTCTTTTAGAAATAATGAGTGAGGTTTAAACTTAAAAGCAAATAAAAATTATTCCTTCACAACCTATGCAACATACTCCTCTTATATAAAACTATAGTTTTAAAATATAGTTTCTTCTATGATCGGTTGCAGTGCATAGCTACTTCCTCTATCTCCAACCTAAAACCAACCTAAGATCCAATTTTAATGCAGAATCGATGTTTTAATGAAAACCACTAGTTTTTTAAATGTCCAAGCATAGTGGGGAAAAGGTTGAATTTAAGCGCAATTAAACTTCTTGTCTTGAATTTAGGAAAATTCGATTTTATCGTGTGAAAACTGAAAGGAGTTATTATGTGACTAAAATCTACTATTTTTCTTCTGAAAATTAGCATGTTTCTAGCGAATTTTACTGATTCAATACTTTTGGGTTTTCCAGTGGGACGGAAAGGTTCGATCTAAAAACGGAAATAAAGTTAAATCCAATTTTTTTTTTTTTTACAAAGGAGGTAAGGGGGTCGGGCAAACTCATAAAAAACGCCCAAGAAAAGGTAATGCATGAAAATAATAAGAAATTGTTGAGATAAAGCCTTAGGAGCCGTAAAATTTGAAGAATTTGCCCCTCTTCTTCCCTACAGATCTGTATTGACGAAGTGTTTTCTCGAAAATACGTGCACCAGGTTTTATGGAAAAAAATCTCCCTCTTACTCTATTTAATCATTCACAGAAAAATATAGCATATCTTTTCTTACTAATACAAGTCAAAAGTTAAACGAGTTAATGAAATCTTATTCTATTGAATTTTGACTGAACATTTTTATATTATATATTCTAATTATTTTCTATTTAAGTTTACGATATATCTTAGTAACAGTAATATCTTAGAAACAGTTTTGTGTGCGAGTTGAAACTAACAGGGTTTGTTGTGGGGGATATTGAACTAACCAAAAGAAAATATTTGCATCCTATAAATATATGCTTTTTGAGTTATACAGAGTTAACAGTTAATAACTTGAAGATACAGAGTTAACAGTTAATAACTTGAAGACTGCTCTTCATACTCACTGCACTTCATGCTCTTCTATGCATAAGAAAACTTTCAGCAAGGGTAACAACGGATGAGTTGGTGAGTCAGCCAGGAGATTTTGAAATCTCGTTTAGTTTGTTACTTCCAAAATTTGCACATTTCATAGGGGCAGAACACGGTTGCTCACAACTGGAGGTATGTCCTCCAGAATATCTAGCACACTTTGCCGTATTTTTACATTCGGAAGCTACGTGTCCATAATGTTGGCAATTGTAGCAGCGTTTCGGAATAAACAGGAACTTCTCTACCGAAAGAAATCATATTCGATCCGAATACCGTGTCGGATTGCAGAGAAAAGAATGTGTTTTCTCGGCTTCTGCTCTTCGTACCCAAAAGTAAAAAAAATTGTAAAGATATGAAGCAGTAAATCAAACGTTGTTGGAAGAGCCCGAAGAGAAAGCAAGCATGTAGGAAACAACGTCGATCATGATATTGCTACTATCAACGGCCTGTATACCTTTCATGGAATGGGACTTATTGAAGTGCCTACACCTGAGTTACCGGTAACGGAGCTGTTAGTATTGAGAAAAGAAGTAAGTGAAGTTGAGTTGAAGTCAATCATGCGAGTGTATGACATAAAAATGATCAAGATCAAACTAGGAGCCCAAGCAGCAGAAAATCTACTTGTTTGCCACGCTATGTCAGGCTGCGATACACCTTTATTTGTCATAGATATAAAAATACCAACAGAAAAAGGTAATCGCAAAACACGTGCTCCTTAGAATATTCAGCATATAAAACCACTATAATACAGTTGCTGGACTTTCTTGACAAGCCTTTAACACCTGAGAGGTACCCTAATTAACAAAACTAAAGATTGTATTTGTTGAAGTTAGATCTAAAACAATAAATAAAATTAGCAAAAAACATTAATGAAATTAGCTTGTTCTACAAATACTGAATGCATTCATGAAAAGATTTAATCAATACGATCAGTTTTTTTGCAGATCTTCTGAGGCGGGGAAGTTATGTCCTAAATTAGAATCCCTCAGTTGACAAATACAAAAAGGATAATACAAAGTCTTTTGCACCGGAACGACCGCTCTAGGTGAAAACGTGCATTAATTGATGGCATGATAACTAAAGATAGGAAGTTACAATTCTTCCCGAAAATAGGGTATTGCACTTCTTACATTTTTTTGAAACATTATTTGTGGAATAATAACACGTCGTACTCACCAAAATGATCACCAACAATTACGAAGGTCCTGTTATGACCTATGCTGTAATTCTGTCTAGTAGAGGTAATACTTTCACACTTTGCTACACTTTTTTTATTATTTATTATTTATTTTATTTTTAACCCACTGTACAATAAATGTAAAATAGTGGAGTAATACAAATAAAAAAAAGAAAAAGAACAACGACAATCTAACTACAAATATAATCACTAATAAAAAGAACGGATAAGACAGTGATGTGGGCCCAGCCGAAAACTAGCATCCTGACTGATCTTCGCTTGTACCGTTTCAAGCGAGGACAGAATTGCTGTAGCACCATAACGACCAACAAGGCGCCTATTGCACACAGCAAGCGGCAAATACAATAAGAACTTACAGTACCTAAAATAACTGACCTTCATTTGTTTCAGATCATGCTTAGTAAAAAGCGGATACAGCCCAGAAGCGGATAAAATCGCATGGTCACAGAAACTACAGTAGAGTTTAGCAAGACCATGCCTATTAAAACGTCCACGGTTTGCAACTATTTTCGCATAACCAGCTTTTAGCTTATCCTTCGAATCACAAATAAATTTACGCCGGATGCTTCCTACGGATTCACATATGGAAATACCAAGCCATTTGATAACAGGGACACTAGGTACCATAAAGGTGTTGCAAAAAAGGGGAGTAGCAGGGGGATTAACAGCGTTGAAGAGTAAATATTCACATTTCGAAGTATTTAATGATAGGCCTATTTCACTAAGCATAGATCCAACCATGCTAACATTCCGTTCAAGCCTCCTTTTGGAACGACTAATCAGGAGGAGGTCATCAGCATATGGTAAATAAGACACTTCCGAAAAACCAAAAAAAACAACTGGAGGGAATCTTATTAATCACACTCGAAATACAGCATTAAAAATATGAGGCGAAAGAACTCCTCCTTGCCTAACCCCGTATTTAACAGGAATATTTCCAAAAGCACATCCATTCGATTTCAATCTCACATATAAATTCGAATACCAAAAACGTAGCAGAGAAATAATCGATGGGTTTATACCAAGCTGATGTAAAGAATAAAAAGCCTGAGGGTGCACAACACTGTCGAAAGCTTTAGATATGTCTAAAGCACATATATGTAATGATTGACCTTTCGTTTGTGCATCCTTAAAAGGAGAGCAAGCACCCAATGTGCATGTTGACAAGAAATCCCCTTTCTAAATCTAAACTGATTAGCATCATAATTCGCAAAATCAATAATATAAGGAAGAAGCACATATTCAAAAAGTTTGCTAATATTGCAGGTGACAGTTTTAGGCCTATAAGAATCACATTTATTTACATCTTTTCCTCTCTCTACAATTGAGGTAACAGTACCACATAGGAAACTATCAGGCACTAAAGAACAGCAAAGACACATTTGAAAAAGTAGCTGCAAATGTTTTACAAGTTCCCGAGAATCTTTCCGTAAATGAAAAACACTTATACCATCAATATCAATAGACTGAGACTTCAGCCGCCTGATCGAATCAGTAATTATCTCAGCTGACACAGGAGGGACGTGCTTTTGTTGCATTTTTTCGGGAAGGCACTTAGCAAGGAGTTGGGAATATCGGCTATGTACAGCGAAATTAACACGGGAAAAAATATTAGAATAATGTTGGATCCAAGCTGATTGCGGAATATTATCACTCTTATAATCAGTAAACTTAGAAGAATTCGTCTCAAACTTCCACTCTTTCGAACTGTTTGGAAAATTAACTCCAGCTTCACGGACGGACCGCAGTTGTCTTTTATAAGCCGTTTTTGTTTTACGTTTAATATCAAAAACAGTATCACGAGAGGGACGCCCACAAGCAATCCAAATACGTAACCATAGCTTGGCCCGATTTTTCACTTTTTTCAAAAGAGGGTCATAATTCCAAACAAACTTTCGCGTGTTGGACTGAATACATTCAATTGTGACAGCTACTTGTTCGGTTTTTTTCAAACATAAAATGATTTGATGATAATACGTATTCAATTGCAATTGAGCACTGGGTGAGGTAACTCCACAACAAAGGAGTGTATCAGGCCCATTAATAGCACTCAGCAGGCTTGCAAGTATGGCCACATATAGAGGTCAATTACAATAATTCCAATTTTGCCGTTGAAACCACTTTTTTCTACGGATTGGGGAGCATTTATTACTAGTTTAGATGTGACTGACACACACAGAGTTATGGGTATGTGGTCATAATCTCTTACATCTTCATCAATGTGGACAGTTGAAGTTGTAACACCAGCAGAGCATACACAGTGGTCAAGGTTAGACCAGGAGCTACTGGCATGTATGCAAGCAAATGGAAGATTTTTTGTCAGAATCCAGAAACCAAGGGGGAGACACTCAATCAGTGAATCAGATCGGGGGGAGGACATTGTCATTTCATAGTTTATTTCACCCATTAGTAGCGAATCATAACCAAGTTTCTCAATACCCGATACCAAATTTTTCAATTTTTTGCACGCTTTAACAAAATGGGTGAATGACGCAAGATTATTCTTATTATGCGGCAAACAAACATTGACTAGTACAAGATCACCAATCCTGACGGCTAAATAAATATCATCAGATCTGTAACACTATGGGGAAAGGGAAGAGTGTTTCCGATTCTACAGGAAAGCCAACCCACCGGAGGGACGACCTCCAGTTCTTCGGGCATTTGTAGAAAAAACAATGTGGTCGGGGCTACGTCGAAGAAAATTTACGCTCACAGCCAGGAATAAATGTTCTTGAAAAAGGACTACATCAAATGTATCAAGAAGATTATCAATACAAATGTCCTTATCTTTGGTCCCACTAATATTAAAAGAACAAATAGAGATAGGCAAAGATATCATTTGGCAATACCTTTGGTAGCAATAGCACGCAACTTGGGACATCGCAAACTATATGACACATGGTCTCCACCACAGTTAGCGCATTTAGGGGACAACTGACAGGGAGAGTCCTTTGATGATTCGTGGGGATCGGAGCATCGGGAGCATTTCACGACTGGGCTTCTGCAATTGGCAACTACGTGGTCAGGAGAACGGCATCTATGGCAACAACCCGGTATCTGAAAATACTCAAAAACGCGCAAAATTTCATAATCAACTTTCAATCCAGTTTTAATGGCATTGATCTTAGTTGCAACATCTACAAACGAAATTCTGAGTGCATGGGAAGTTCCAAGCCGTGTTACGTCAGAGACTCCAGGGTATTCAGTAAGGCGAGAGATATCGTAATCAGTGCCTATACCCTTTAATAGACCAAAATATTTCTTTTCGATAAGTTTGGCTTTAGAGTTTGCTAAAACTGAGGGCACAGCCTTGCAAAAATCATTCATGGTCACATTATCGATTCTTACAACAAGTTTATCGTTAGACGACCGTATGTTGCTAATTGCCTCATGACCGGAGATCTTGTTAATTACCTCTCTAGGTTTTGCTGGGTTATTCAAAACCTTAGGCACATTCGAGATAACAACTGTGGCTAGATTATCATTCGCGGGGACAGTGCGTAATGCCGGGATAGTCATATCATAATTTGTGAGCTTAGAATCGATAACTTCTAGAATTCGGCCAATTTTATTAATCTTGGTAGCTAAGCGTGAATATGCTATAGCCGGTATGGTAGGAACTTCGGTTGGAAACCGGATCACATATCTAGGAATAGTTTTGTTCTCAGAATCACATTTCCGGATTAAATCAATCATATCTCTGATATTGTTTGTAATTGCTTTATTGCCAACGCGCTTAGGACAACAGTCATCTGGAACTGTAGCTGAATAAAGTTCAATCTTTGCAGTTGAAGTAGCCGAATTCTCGAAAAAATCAACAGCATGACTCACGATGATATCGTCGCCAATTCCCGCTTCAAAATTCACTTGGATAAAGTTCAAAACAGGCGAATAAACATACCTGTCATCTTTGCAATCGCAGAGTCTAAAAACGCCCTTAAGAAGCATTATATGTTTTCTAATACATACATGTTGTATTCCCTACATCACCATATACCTTACTGTGTAATTACCTACAAGTATTTTGGATGAAGACATAAATGTATATAGATGTGGCTAGTGTAAAAGGAGTTGTTTCCAAGCGTAGTTGGAAGTCTTTTGCTTACGTTTTTCTTTGAGCTTTGCAACACTAACAACAGAATTTCCTGTTTGAAATTCACTGATAAGCTTTGAATTGATTGTCAATACTGCATATCTTAGTAAATATTTTGCGAAACAGAAGGAGGTTAAACAGATTTTGAATTTATCAATGTTTTTAAGAACCTTCCAGAAGGGTGCAATGTAGAGGACGTGGGGGAGAGCAACAGTGTTGTATAGGGTTGACAGATAAAGGCGATAAAAGCTTCTCTCAATAGCAAATAAAAGCAAATAAAGATTATTCCTTCACAGCCTATGTAACATACTCCTCGTATTTATAAAACTAGTAAAAATTATATTTTCCTGTGTTTGTAGGATTATACAAAACTATCACTTTTCTGGAAATACAAAACCCTCGCATTAGATACCTTAATACTTTATTTTTGTACTGTAAGAAATATCCTAAGGTGCTTTATGTTTTTGTTATACAAAAAAAAAAAAAAAATTCTATGAATATTTTTAACCAACAACAATTACTGGGTCTAAGCAATTATTGCTTTGTTTGATATGACGTCAGGTTGGAGGGGTTTCGGGCTCATCCCGGAATTTCTCAAAGCTTTGTTTCCACAATTGCAAATTATTGTTTCTAAATCAGAATAATAATTATTATTTCTGAACTAGTGTTAATTGGGAACATTTTCTCACAAGACAGCTGCTTGGAAAACGCGTTTTCAACTTTCGGTTACTATAGCCCATCGTTGCAACCATGAAATATATTCTCTTATCATTAGTTAGTGTAATGTATAAAATTATTTTCCAAATATTTTCTATTGTTAATAATGTTGACAAAATGCAGAGGTACTTGTTCGCTAGTGGTGCTGATCTCGTGTATGTTCAATTGGGCACCAATCCTACGTACTCAACTTCTTTTCATATATAGGTGGTGATAAGTTATGCCAAAGATATATTGATACATTCAGAGAAACTGGGGAAGATTGGAGACTCAAAGCATCGGAGATTTGTTGCTCCACTTCTCCCAAAAGTTTTGCCTACATGCTTGCTGGACAGTTTTTCGTATTGTAATGACGTCCAGAGTTTGCTAAGTGAAAGTGATGTTGAAAAGTATGCAGATACCCTGATGGAGCTATTTACAGTTAGTACAGACGTATTTCAATTTTACTGCCAATCGATCCGAAGTTATGTTGTTGAAGAAACATCTCAAGGTATTGATGATTCTGCAGAATGTAAGTTTTTGCTTTTTCTCCTTGATTTTAAAGATATTTCTTCCATCCGTACTTGACAAAGAGAAAATAACTGTATTATCTAGTGGCTCTGGATAAGATAAGACACTGGAGTTTACAAACTTTCTCCAAAGTTTGAGTGTTCAAGTTCTTTTATTCTTTAAGCGTCAAGAATTCTAAATTCCAAAATATCTCAAAGGGCCCAGAAGCCCGTTGACTGGGAAAGGTGCTTAAAAGTACCATCTTCAGACCTTGCGACGGTTATTCGGTGAGAATAAGTAGTTGGCCATTAACAGTCTTTGTTTTTCTTTTTATGAAACCAAATTCTTCGTAAGTGAATAGAACAATATTTTTAGCAATCAGTGAATTTGGCAGTGCCATTTTAGCTATAAAAAACTACAAAGATAGAGTATCTTTGTATCTGCAAAGATACAAAGTAAGGCACTATTCCAAAGGAACATTAGGAAAGCAAAGTATATGCTGTTACATAAACACAACCTATCTAATAATAATACAGATTAATAAATTTTTCAGTGTTCTTCAGAAATTCGGGGAATACCATGGCCTCCTGGCATCCTCTTAAATAGTACCCCTGAACACATTCCAATAGCTTTCAAATCTTAATAAAGTCGAGAAAAGTGCATCTATAAATATCTTAAAGGATTTACGTTGCCTAGAAAAATAAGACTTAGAAATGGTGCAGTTTAATGCATATGATATTATAGTTGCAGCAACAGCTGCAATTATTATGTCATATTTTGGCTTACAAATGTCTATGTTTGGAGTTTGAGCCATGTGTTTTGGACTTTAAAAAGTTCTTACTCAGTTTTTAATCCAGCATTTTCCGTCGAATTTATGAAATATGCTCGGAATTTTTCTAGCGATTACAGTCTTTTACTAAAAATTTTATCAATAAAACAAATTGTGAAAGGACTAGTGATTAACTTTTAAAAAAATGCTTTAAAAAACTAGGAGTGCTACACAAAAGTATCTTTTTAATATTTTATTTATTATGCTTAATGTTTGGAGATATAGCAAGCACTCTCTGAAGCTGAAGCTGCGCTTGTTCAACAGCAATATAGTATCTATATTGACATATCGACCCGAATCATGGAGTCTGTCCAAAGCTGTAGATTAATGGTTGCTTGAATTTGAGAATAATTGCCTGCAAAGAAAACTTGCGGTTAGCCGGACTCATAGAGCGTCTAATACCCTTATCAGGTCTCTCACTAAGGAGCCTCAAAGAACCGATGATATCAGACTAAGAAGGTGGCGGTACTGGTGTCACATGACTCAAATGAGACAGGAAAGACTTTCATACGATGCGTCGTGTTGGACCCTCAAGGCCTCCAGAAGAATGGTTGTAGACAACGGACGATGATTGACCGCTCTGTAGAAGTCGAAGCAACAGGTCTACGTTCATCCCTCAATAAGCTGCAGTCTTTAGCTCAAGACCATCCGAAGTGTTGGTCAAAAGTTCCCTATCCGCTACTAGGCATCGGGGGAACTAAGTCTAAATAAATAATTAAAAATGAAAAATTGTCTTGGAAATACATCCGAAACAATTAAACCTAAATATTCTGTTTTTACTTAAAAAAGTCTAAAATGATAAGATGTCGTGAAACAAAGAAACTTTCAGAAATTATAAAAGTTAAAAGCTATACGTCATAAAATTCTACTTTTTTTTTACAATTATCACTCTTAGTTTTCAAAGAATATGTACAGAAAACCAAAAGAAGTTTAAAAAAAACAAAAACAAGATTTTCTTTTTGTCAGCATAATTAATAAAAAAAAAAACACAGATATAAGACTATCCATGCCTAAAAGATAGGATTGAATTTTTGAAATGATGTATCGCATGAACGAATTTTTGTACAAAAAATGGATTTTATCTACTCTGAGCAGTTCATCAAGGACTGTTGATCATCGTTAAAAAAAGAAACTATCTTTCTTGTTTCAAAAGTCGATCCGCGGGCCAACTTTCTGATGTCACTACCTAGAAAGGAGGACGTGGAAAGCTCAAATTTCTTTGGGAATTGGGCCAGGACCACTTACGATTTTAGGCCAAATTCGATTTGAAACTGATACCTGCCTGCTAGAACGGAGCTTTCCAGTTGAAAGTCGAAATATGGCTCGATAGAAAGAAAGTTTAGATGCATAACTTCAGATAATCTTCTCCAACATAGATTATAAAACTCAACTTCAAGTCATACATTGAAGGATGTGGCCAATTTCTAGCAGAAGCCATCTTTTTTGCCCCAGGAAAGAATTATACGTAGTTTTCAAAAATTTAAAGCTATTTTCGTAATTACGGCCTGAGGTCTACATTTTCCGTAAAAACAACGCGGAGGTTAGTCCCTTGCCACTTCCTAGGAATAAGTTGACATCGACAGACTAGGGAAAAACAGGACAAAACTAAAGTGTTTCTCCTGCAATACAAATAGTAAACACTTCCTAATGTTGGGGAAAACTATTGAGCGATTTTGTATCAGTTTGTCTAGATGGTAATTTTGTTAGATCGATAAATTAGCCGTATTTTTAGTGAAACTTAACTTTTGACCTGCTCTTACACAAAATTTCACTGCGAATATCCTTTGTTGATTTCCTTTTGTTCCGAAAATGGTTTTAATGTGGATTGGGAACTTCACGCTTGACATAAAAAGATCTTAAATCATAAAAGCCATAAAAATTTACTTCAAAATTAAAAGCCAAATTATGGGAGTCCCTCAGAACCTTTCGTGTTCTTTGCTGGAATTTTTTATTTGCTTGTGATTTTTCTGTAGAGAAGTCATCCTGTAATGAAAACAGAAGAATGTGATTTGGATGGTTTGGCATAACACTAACAAACATATTTATGATAGATGTATAATAGGTAAGGTGTACTCGGGGATAATGTAAGCATGTATATTACAGTATAAAATTATGGGCTATGTTGGATCTAGTGAAGTAATTTTTCCCTTCTTATGAAAGTTTCCATTTAATCATGCTTCTAATCCATTGTGAAAAGGGAAACCACTCATAAATCAACCTATTTAAGCCCATAGAACAAACAGTACAAAAAATTCAAAAGGAAGATGCATTGTTGGTTGGGATTTTAATGCAATCTTTTGAAAAATAATCCAGGGTTTGTTAGTGTTTGTTTTTGGTTTGAGTATGAAAATCTTATTTAAGTTCATTGCAATGTGAACTTCAGTCTGAGTATAGGGAATAGCTAAAACATTTTTTTCCTTTCATGAAACTAATCTTTATTTAAATAGTCTATTGTTGAAAACAATCAAAACTGAGAGCCAATCAATGGCGTTAGTACCAAAACCCTAAATACTCCAAATCGTAGATTTAACCAAAATGGCTTTGAACCAGCTCAGTCTTTTCTTTTTGTTTTTAGTGTTGGATTCCATCGCTAAACTAGGTGTCGTTCTGACAGAATTAGACTTGACTTCCGGAATTAAAGCTTGGAATACGCTCCTTTCCATTTTTGAAGCTAAGAAGAATTCTTGGTTTCAAGAGTGGAGACCAGTTATCACTTGGAGGCATATCTGGACTACTGTTGAAAAGCTCCTTAACAACACTTTTAATGAAACAGTCTTCAGCGGCATGGTAATTAATTTTTTTTTTATAACTAATTTTTGATTTAAAAGAATGGTTCTGTATTAGACCATACAAAGCCCCTAAAGATAAAGAAAATGGTTGTGACATTTGGATGTAATATCTGATATTCGGATGGTGAATTTTTTTTTATGCCATAAAATTAAATGGGCTGCTTATTGGCATATTGTGCTCCTTGTTTATGGCTACAAATGGTATTTAAAGAGTGACCTTTGTTAATTGAAACGAAACCTCTAAAAAACATAAGTTTAATTACACGTCACAAAGATACGATTTTTATATTGAATACAAATATATAAAACTTATCAAAAATTAAATTACCCATCACAATTCCATCCGAAAACTCAATGGACTACAGGAGGTGTCAAGTCCTTATATTCAAAAACAAGAACGTTGTACTGTCCTCATCTTTGTTTATTTGTTGCATGTTTATTTTTTGTGTTTATTTTTTAAGCCTCAACAGTAGTAGTACTATCAGACTATTGATCGCTGGAATATCATGCGAGGAATTAACTGCATGATAATTTAGAATCTAGTGCCTTCTTCAAGTAATAAAAGAAGTCGTGATGAAGTGCCCGTTTGTATCATTTTGTGCTGCAAAACAACTATTCTGGCAAACTAGGGTCAACATGTTATTTAGGTAAATTCTGAGATAGCCAATTGGCTTCGAAATATTGAATGTCTATTTACATATTCCTTTGGTTTCTTAGAGCGCACTAGCTTGGGTTTCCTAAACATACGCGCAGTACGAACTAAATTAAAGATTATTACATACCACAGTTTACGGTAATACAAAGGGTTTAACAGATTTGTGTATACGCACAATAGTTGTCATCAGTCTACATCAAAGTATAATCACCTACGGAACAAGTACTGACAAAACTCTCCAAAAGTGACCCCGCGTACCTCAGCGCCTCTAGTCGCAAAGTGATGTACTACTTAATCGCTCCGAGCCAAAATACTTTGCTCCGAGCCAATAAATTATGCTAGAGTGTGATTCAGGCGACGAGTGACTACCCATCGTTGTGTAACTTCGGTTTGAGTCGCCAGGTTCGCATAGGTATACAAAGGGTCACTTTTTTGTGTGGAGAGGATAGGTTTTGTCAGTACTTGTTCCGTAGGTGATTATACTTTGGTCTACATTGAGAGTTCATACTGTAAACACTTGTTTTTGGATATAATCTCATTTATACGTAAGTTTTTTTTATCATGATACTATTATCAGTGCTAAAGAGTTTCTGTATAAGGAGCTGAATATTCAGAGCCGATGTGTGAAACATGCAAAGGATGAAGATAATGTATTTGACATTTGTAAACCGTTAAATCAGGTGGCAAAGGATAATTTTCCTGTTCCCACTTTTGTTATTTTCTCACCTTCTGAAACCCCAACAATCGGGGAGGCATTTTTGGCTACTTTAGTCTCAAAAATTAATGAACTCTCTCGGAAAATTGACGGCTTTTTTGAGAATGCAACGCACTCAGGCCCTGTTTGGCCAGCTAGAATTGATACCAACGTAACAATTAACCCTGCCCCAGCTCCTACGTTTGCCGTTGTATTAAAAAACTGTCCTGCAAACCTGACCTCACCTAGTACTCATAAGGACTTGGTCGATAACCTTTTCCTTGAGGCCTAAGTGAAATAACTGAACTTAAAAAATCGGCTTCGGAATGGAAACTTTCTGTCCAGTCAAAGCATGCAGGGAACAAAATTGCCGAGAATGTTAAGAACAGTACCTCAGGTATCTCGGTGAGTGTGAAATCCCCACTGTTTATAGGGACCCTTAAAGGCGTACCGATCGAATACGATGAGAATCAAGTAAAATCTCTTGTACCAAATTGCGTGAAAGTTTCACAGTGCGGAAAGTCCCGATTTCAAGGTCTACTTTGAGTCAAAACAAAACCTGGATAAGTTCTTGAAAGTTTCTGTGAAAGTTGGCTACAAAAAGCTTTCTGCATAAGATTTTGTATATCTCCCAAAGCGTTGTTTCTCGTGTCATAAAACTGGGCATCTGGCCTCACAGTGCTCCAATCGGGCCCTCTGCTCTTGCTGCGGATCATGCGATCACAACTCTAACAGTGCCTCTCAGTGTTCGGAAAAAATGTTCTGTCTAGAATGGAAAGTTGCCGGCCATACTTGTTACAGTGTAAAGTGTCCTAATAACAACATTCAACTAGCAAAGCCCATGGTATGACATGGATGTGTCTACTACTACGCAAGCTGTACTTCTGTGGAATATTAATGGTGGACGTTTAGTCAAAATTCCTGTGATAAAAGGTTTGCTTTCGAATTGTGACATATTGTGCTCTCAAGAACATTTTTTGACGTGTCATAGTTTAGGCCTTCTGAAAATTGACAATAATTTTATAGCTATTCGGTGCCCGCTAAACGATCCGCTTCCAGTGGCCGCCCCTCGGGTGGTATTGCGATGCTTGTTAGGACCTCGTGCTGGTGGAGTACTTTTGATTCATTTGATTTTTTTCTTGCTGTTCGTATAAAAGAATATGTTATTGTAAACGTCTATCTCCCGACAGATTACCGCAATGACCGATCGGAATTTTATTTACTTCTTCGTGTGAGAAACTAGGGTCTTGCCTTTCAAAGATTCGCCTGTTAGTTAAGTGTTCTATTATTATAGGAGATTTTAGCTGTAGTTTAACTGATGCCTCGTTATTGCGTACTTCTGTTTTGTCCGGTATTTTGATGATTGGATAAGAATCTTGTATACTCATCTCGATTACACTTACACACACCATTCAAGCCATGTGTTGGGCCTTTACCATGTAGTTTCTTCTATAAATCTCCAAGTGTCACCTGTTCACGTCGTTACTGATTTCCAACTATCAGACCACCTTCCAATATCTGCATCTATTTTTTGTCCCTCTGCTCAGTCTACTCCAACCACACAACCACAACAGCCCCACGCCCAATTTTACAGGGATTGGGAAAATATCCAAGATGATCTTTTTGGGGCAGTTACTAATTCTGTCCTACATAAAATTCATGTTCCATTCCAGCTGCTCGGAGGTTGCTAGATATCTATCTTGCACAAATTTGCCATGCTCTGCGATGCGCAGAAAATGTCAGTATGCCTCTTAAACGTATACGTCGGTGTGTCACAAAGCACTGGTCCAGTAATCCGAGCCTAGTTGAAGCTTGGAGAAAACTCAAATTTTGGTACCATTTGTGGCTCCAGTGTGACCATCCTCGCTCTGGATGGGTTTCTGACATTCGTCTTTCTACTAAAAGAAAGTTTGCAAGAGAACTATCTATCCACATGAATCAGATAGTTGAAGAGACATCCCAGCAAGCTTCTCTGACCCAGCCTTCCTTCTAGAGAAATGCATCAAGAGATCCTCCTTGGACCCCGCCTATCTGCTCAAGTTATTCCTGATTCCGAATTGAATTCATACTTCTCTGCTGAATTCTCCCCACCAGATGCCGCCCTACAGTCTGAATATAAAGATAAGCTTCATAAATTTTTGTCTAGTTGTCTAACGGACAATTTTGTTGTTTCAGTTGATTCTGTACTGCGAGTAATACAACCCCTAAAGCGTAAGAAATCTTCTGGCATCGATAAAATAAGCGCTCTTCACATTCTGCATGGAAGCGAGCTGCTGGTAAACCATATTGCTCTTTTGATGCAGATGATTGTTGCCCAAGGAGTTGTACCGTCTTCTTTCTCAATCAGAGATCTTATTCCAATTCCAAAGAAAGGTAAACTCGCTACCCAGTGCTCGTCCTTCCGCCCTATAATAGTGGCTACTAACTTCTGTAAGCTTTTTGAACTTCTGTTCATTGACCTTCTGAACGCGAAATGCTAGGTTCCTTCTTACCAATTTGGATTCCAGCCACGTCTCGCTTGTGCCCACTCTTTGTTGGTTATCGCCAATGGATTGATCGATGCTGATGCATCTGGTGAAACTCTCGTGTTGGCTGGGCATGATGTTCGTTAAGCGTTCGACTCTCTCATTCACGCCGCTATGCTACTCCATGCAACAAAACGTGGAGTGAGCCCCTCATATATCAGAGCCCTTCGAGACATGTATTATCGTCTTAAAGTTCGCCTAATACTATACCCATTAGCTAAAGTTGACGGCTCTCAAGTCTACGCACCAACCCCTAATATTTTTTTCAATGTCGAAAAAGGTACCCGTCAAGGTGCTGTTTCTTTCCCTTCAGTCTTCAATAATGTAGTTCTTGATGCACAGTCAGCTGTTCCCACATCATTCATCTTTGCCGGTCTTGATTTATCTTTCGTATGTTATGCAGACGACATTCTGAATTTGAGCCGCACTATCCAGCGCATAAGTGAGATTTTCGCAACGCTACAATCTTAGTATGCAAAACTAGATCTTCAGTTCAATGCTGAAAGTCTGAAGCTGTATTCTTCAACTAGAAGCAAGCGTCGCCTAGGGATATTCCTCTCGCAAATAGTAGAATTAAGCCAGTAGATCATATCACCTACCTCGGTCTTCCCATTGGTTCGTCAGTAATGCACAGGTGACAACTATTAATTGCTGATCATATCACCTACCTCGGTCTTCCCATTGGTTCGTCAGTAATGCACAGGCGACAAATATTAATTGCTCACATTTAGCGTAGAGTTGGGTTATCATGTGCTTCTTTTGTAACTAAAAAGTTACGGTTCAACCGCCATCTTCTCTCGAAACTTTTTAACTCTTTCGCTCTACCACATTATCTGTACATATCGCCGTTTTGGAAAATGCTCACAAATTCTGAAAAGTTCAAAATTCGTTCAGTTTTCTTCCGGTTCGCAAAACATCTTATATGTTTTATCTCATGGAAGCGCAATTATTATCTAACTAGAAAAGTTAGAATTGCTGACTTCATTAGAGCTGTGAAAAATCAAATTCATGCTTATATTTCCCGTTAAATGAAGTTCAACCATCCCTGGTTGTCAATCCTGGCTTAGTAGTTAAGATGAATTTGTTGTGTTTTGTTTCTTTTTTTTTGCGCTTAGTGTAATTGTTGCAGTTTTTAAACTGATTGATGATTTAGTCTCTTTTAGTATGAGTCCAATTTAAGTGACGCTGGTTATTCTCAATTTTGGTGTCAATGTTTTTTTTTGTTGATATATTGCGTATATTACTAATAATTTAATTGTTTATTAATTATCGGTTCTTTTAAGCATATTGCTTTAAGTAAAGTTGTAAAAGGATCCGTAATTGAATAATTTCCATGTTTCTGTTATATATGTATATCGGAGTAAATGAATCATTTGTTGAGAGTGATCCGAGCTCAAGACCAGCGGACGAAAGTGTCGTTTAATTGTTTTTACCGTTTATTGTCATATTTACACTAGTTGATATGATTATCTACTGTATATCTTTTTTATTTCACTGATGATTATTTGGGTTATTTTTTTTACCAATCACGGTTTGATGCAATGATGTTAATATTATTTATGTTTGTTCAGTATTTAGGAGCCTAGAAAAAAAGAAACATGTCGCGTACCTACAGAGGAGTGTATAATTGAGTTTTTCTTTCTCGTTTTGTGTAATTTGTTCTAAGAGCTGATTTAGATTTTAGCTCCAGCGTTCGTCACTAAAAACCCCATGTATAACTCCTAAGTTTATGTGTATTGCTTTTTTTTTGCTTATTGCTCCGTCTTTTCCTTTTTTGTATGACGGGTTTTCCAATAAATAATAATAATAATAAATAGTAAGAGGGGTATTACTGGATCCTTTTCTAAGGGAGGATTGTCTGAAGCCCTGAAATTGCATCCTTTGGACCAACATCTTCAATTGTTTTTAGACCTCTACATATCAATATCCCCTAAGCTTTATTCATTTGATTCAATATATTTAGAATAAGTGTGCAAAATAGATGATTATTGGGTTGCAGCTCCGCTTTTATTACAGAAATAATTCAAGTGCAAAATAAATGATTTGTTCTTAGACTTAACTACACAGTCGAGGAAAGAGTGAGGACGTCTCCTTGAACGAGATGTGGTTATTGATTCCTTTTTTATTCAAAAACTTAAATTATAACCTGAAAATCATATGGTGGCATTTTCAAATATTTTTAAGGAAGTAAAGATGTTTCAGAGATAGTAATTAGTTTTGTATTATATTTATGGAGAAGTAAAATTTTGGAGTAAAGAATGGGAGCTGAGGGGATCGCCAGAACTTAAATTTTTTACAATTTTTTTTTTTAAAGCGAAAGTAATGAGCGATGTTAAAGAATTAAAATCAACATTTTTTTTTTACATATGGGGAAAACAGTCCCTCCCTAAACCAACCGGTCTTTACGAAAAGTTTTAAAATGTAAATATTAATCATGCTCTCGATCGAACAGAAGTTAAGTATAGACGTGAAAATTGCCATGCTTTGATTCTCTTTTAAGTTTTATCAAATTAACAGTCATTGTGACTATCTTGTTAACTTTCTTTCAAAATATTGTGGGGGGGGGGGGGCTTGGTTGAAAATCGAAAGTTATAAGTATGCCTATGGCCTTTGATTGACTGTTGGCTATAAAGGTTCTCAGTCACCTGTCTCACTTATGTATGTATCCCCCTTTAAATAGGATAGGCATCAAATTAAATGATTCAACTCAAGACCGTACCCAGGATTTTTTTTTGAATGGTGTTTTACTCAGAAAAAAAAATTCGGGGGGTGGGGGGGGGTTTACACAAAAAACTCAAAAAACGCATACAAAATTTGTTTATATCCATTTTTGTTACGTTTTTACGAGTCAGACAAAAATTCTTTTTTTTTGGGGGGGGGGGGCTCAAACCCGGTAACCCTCCCCCCTGGATACGGCCCTGACCACTACCTAAAAACAACTTGTTGGTAAGCAACTTTTTAAATACTGGGTTATTTTTTAATTTACGTTTAAGTCATTATTTTTCCACTATCAAAATATTTTGCTTTGCACTTTAAACAGTATTATTGTAAACGCCTGAATTTCTTTAGAAAACACTATGAAGTACAGAAATGTTAGTGTCAATTCAGAGGGTATTGTGACAATGGACAGACCAAACTCACTTTAAAATTGATTGTGGTTATGGTATTGATTATACCTGTTTATGGTTGGAAAGTATGGATTTAATATTAGGTTTCCAAGATAAAAAAAAAAAAACTCTTAATATAATAATAAGTGAGTAACAAAGGGATGAAGGAACTACAAACTCCTAATTTTGTTTGTGGTCGGCCAACAAAAAGTTACAACTCCTAATACATTAGACAACAAAAACTTCCCTTAAATATTTGTATTTTTTGACATCATTGTGGTTGGATAACCAATGCTCTGACGAAAAAAAATGGCACTACTTAAAATTGCATCTTCTTCACATTGCTTTCATTAGAGCTATTCAGCTTTTTTGACTGGAAGGTTCTGGAAAGGACCAAAACGATTGTGTGTAGGAATCTGGGTCGAGAATATACATTTTCGTAGACAATGTGTTAATCTAAATCCAGCCTGGACTGAAATAAGTCCTAAAATGTGAATAAGTCACATTATGGGCGGGATTTTGGGCGAAAAGGGCTCTATTGGTTCTTTTCTTTTTAGGATGGAGATTTAAGTGAAATTGCAATGCAGATTAATGGTATAAAAGCAATTGTAAAAGTTTTTGTTTCGTTGGAAAATATGACTTCAAAGCCCTTTTCAGATGAAGAGTTAAATCTGATTATCAGCCTCGTTAATTTGCTACTAAGGTCAGTTTTTTTGTTGTTGTTTTTTATCTCTGATCCGTCTTGGTTTTAAAAAACTGCAAATTTTGCTACTGTAACATGTTTCACTTATTAGGAATTTTCCCTAAAGGATGGAAAGGCGAGAGAACATCTTGATTCTAAAAATTCCTTGAACTTTTAAAAAGATAGGTAAGACTATAAAATTTATCCGTAACTCCACAAATAATACAAAATGACAAGTTTAAATAAATATATAAGAAACTATATAAAATAGTTACAGAAACAAAATAAAATTAAAAGTTTAAATAATCCTCCAAAAGGACTAAATTATTATATATCTTTTATGTAAGCACATTATTTAAAAAAGAAAAATTTCAAAGCCAAGGCTGTTCAAAATGACCTTAGCTTTTTTATTTTGTATCTCACAATTTTGCCAATTATCTATATCCTGTAACATAATTTTGATAACTATTGCAAAGGTTAAAGAACTGTAAAAGTAAAAACAAGCTGTTGGAATAGGCATCTTTTTCTTTTTTAAATGTATTATTTAGCATTTTTTTTAAACCCTATTATCAATCCTAATAATTTATTAGTTTGCATCCTAGATTGTGTAGTGTGTATTTACTCGATCAAGTTCAAGTAAATAATCCGAATTATTTGCTGCCATAGATTCTATAGACTTTTCTAACTTTCCCTGGATTGTTTTTCTAACACATTTTTATGTCTTTATATTTAGTCTCTCATGTCAAATATCAAAAGTATTTTCTGTGTTTTTTCTTCTCTTTTTGCATATTTCTATCTTAGAACCGCTTGGTACTTGCCAAAATTCTCTAGAGGTATTCCCGTAACAGGTCTTGACTTACTTTAATCAAAATGTTGCAATCAGAGAATTAGTTATTTTGTTCATTTTGGACTTTTTTATAATGCTACTATTTCATAGAATTTAGTAGCCGCTGTAAAAATGTTGATATTTTCTTCTTTTTCTTAGGTATCGTAGGCTTTCGAGACAAGAATCGATCAACAGATTAATCAAGACGCATAGTAATTTGCATTAAACTCAAGGAGTATGGAGAGTTGCTAGACAAACTCAAATTTGAACGTACCAAAAGCTGAAAACACCAATCTGAAATCAAAGACCATTAATTGTACAGTCTTGACATGTCTGGAACATTTCCAGATAGTTTCTGGGACAAACTATCTGGATTTTGATCTAAATTTATATTGATTAAGTATACAGGCTCTAAACAGTTTGATCCACTGTATATAGATATAATACAGTACGATCATTCCCTATCTCAACTATTATACAAACCCAGACCGAGATTCAAGTGCTCCGGAGAACATTTAAGCAACTATAAAATTAAGCGACATTAAATTTTTTCACGGGTAGACAAGTCAGATTTCTCTTGAATGCGAAACTTGGCTTCAACATGGTACACTGACCCGCTAATGACAGATTAAATGGGAGGAGCTGTTTGTACACGCCGAGAATGTAGTACCAAAAATCATTGACCCGTGATCTTACTGTTATATTATTTATATACTGTGGTTTCATCCTATCAAGTTTCCTTAAATCATGAACTTCTCTATTTAAATTGTATTAAATACCTGCTTTGGCTAAAAACTGTCTGATCGTATCTAGTCTTCTTGTAGACATTCAATACCGATGCTAAGAATGAAAAATGCACCCGAAAAACTGCTTAATCAGTACGAAAGGAAAGTTTTGGTCGCTATACCCTGTTTGTTGGAACCTTTGGAGAAAAATAAAGATATTGTTCAGGTAATAATTTTTTACTTCACATGTTTCAATATAAATTTTAAAATTATTTTTTCCTAGCAAGTTTTTTTTGTAAGATAGGGGAAGAAAAAAAATTAGCAGTGTTTAGACATCAATTAAATTTTGTAGAACAAATCGTGAAAAGTCGAATTACTTGACTTAAGACCCGTCCGTCTTTGAAGGTCGTCTTGGGGCCTCTTTCTTCATATAGAAATAAGTCATAACAAATATTCAAAATGTCTCTATATAATTTGTGATTTAGTATTAGATTTAAAAATATGTATCTCTCACTAGTGAATTCCGTTGTTTATTTGAAAGAAGCTTATTTGATTTGGGAATTTACCCTAGTGTCTCTTGTTTATACAACAGAATAAGCAATTGTTAATGGATTTATGCCATACCATCTGTTACGCTCTTTGCAATGATGAATTCAGGGAGGCTTGATCATCCTTTCTTGCATCAAGTCTTCGCTTGGATATTTACGAAAATTGTAACATTTTAAATACTAATCAAGTTTAACAGAGAAAAAATCTATTCTACTGTGTTAAAAGGACACTTGTTTTTTGTCACTTTTTTTTCTTTTTCTTTTTTTTTCTGTCGCTTCGTGAAATTAACTACTCACCTTTTTTATATCTAAGTTCAGGATAGCTTGGTTTAGGTCTGAACTTGTCCAATGACTGGCATCCCGAAAAAGGATTTTACCCAAAGCAATGCTTTGTTAAGTGATACCTTCTGCACGAAAATATCGAAAAACAATCCAGAATTCATAAAATTTACGACTCGAGATTAGTCCAATGTTAACATGAACACATTAGTGACAATCAGTTTAGCCCTATTATTTAAAATTAGTTTTGTTTTCACCGCATTTTTTCCGTTTAATTCTGTCTTATTCAATGGTTTACAAAATTGATAGCTAAGTGAAATTTTTAAGACATTAATTTGCAGTTCTTGAAGGAATAAAGTCTGATTTGTTAGTTTGTTTTAGAGGCTTAAGTAGGTAGCTGCCCAACCCTTATTTGCGGTGATTTATGCTCATTCTAGGCTTGTATTAATAGTCATCGCTCGTTACAAATTTTGTTTCTTTGTTGCGATTTATGCCTCAGATTTGTGATTAGCAACTTTTTAAAAAATAGGTTTGCAAGATGGGTTCGGACACAGAGTGTTCGTACTGTTTACCAAAGGAAAATGGCGACTGGTTTTACGCACTGTCTGCCAAAGTGAAGAGAGTAGGAGACATAGCGTTGAGAAGTTTCACCAAAAGGTGCTAGAGACAGAGACACTTATGACTGACGGAAGTAGGGGACCGAGGGTATTCACCATTGACAAAAGGGTGCCATATGTAGAGTGCATGTGCTCTTGGCTAAAGGGATTTGGAAATAGAGAATATATACTCTTTACCAAAGATGTTTGAGACCGAGAGTAATGCACTCTGTACCTAAGGGGTTGTTCTCTTGGTCATCCTTGACCAAAGAATGTTGGAGACGGAGTGGACGCACCATTGACTAAAAGGTCTCGGAATCGTCGTGAAATAAAATAGGGTAAATGATGCTTGTATTCGCGGATTATGAGATAGAGGCTCCAAAAGACAAGAGCCTCGTGGCCTCGCTTTGGACCTTCTAGCTCTTCACTTTCACTCAATCCGACCCACATTTCAATAAGGTGTAGTGTTATGTAGACAATATCTTGAAAAGTGCATCTGTGCAAATATGCGTAGTTGTTGATTAGCATAATATAGATAGCACTTAGAGCATAGGCAGGATTTTTGTTAAAGAGGAGGGGGAGGGGGAAAATTACTAACACTCTCTAAATATTTATCTCCAAAATTACATAGCTAAATAAATGCGGAAAGTTTTCTGCTTCCAGTTTTTCCTGATGGCAATGTTTATGCGACTCACCACGCGTGCTTGGTAAGACTTCTTCCTGCCGTGCATTGCAGCTAGAACTCACTGGCTAAATTTTAAAGCTCTTTATTTTGAGCGAACTGGTTTTAGCCTTAAGCAGATCTGCTCTAGTCCTTCATAAGCTCTGTAAATATCTTGGCTATTCTATCTTTAAATTTACTGGATACGAGATATTTCTATATTTTGTTTTTATTTATTTTGTTTTGGCTGTTACGCTGTTGGCTGTTAATATTAAAAGAATCAAAAAACAAATTTGTAATCTTATCTAATGCAGAATACACTACTTCTTGTATGTTCTAATGCATGAAATCGTTTCAGGCTATTCGGGGTAGTGTTACCCATTGTTTGGAAAGCGGCGAAATGTTTGCTTCGTTGTTGATATCTTCTTTTCTTCTGGAACCTCAATATTCCCAGTTTGTGGAGGAAAAATCAGAACTTGTTCAAGCCATTCTGGAACTTATAGATGCTTGTTAGTAAATATGTGTCCATGCAATTTAGCCAGGGGCAGTTTAGTCCCGCAAAGTCTACTGGCAATGTCTCACTAGCTAAGCTTTTTGTTTAGGAGGACAAAGGGGATAGCAGTCTCCCTTGGTAGACAAAAAGTACTTAAATTTCAAATTCTCCAATGTTTGAAAAAAGTTTTATTTTCTGGCAAAAAATGGCTATGAAAAGCCTATCTTCAGATACATTTTTGAGGATTCTCCGCCCCCACCCCATATGCAAATTAAAAAGGATCTCTTTTGTGCTCAATTACCGATTATTTTAAAATTCAGAGCAAATAACGCAATTTATATTCTTTCTTTCTCATTTTTAGTCAGGTCTATATGAGCAAGGAACGATACTAAGTAAGTTTTATTGCGCTAAAAGCCCTAGGGCCATGGCAATACAAAACAGAAAGAAAATTGACTTTTAAATTATTGCCATTACATGAACAATGTGTAAAATAAACAAAGAAAAAACAAATCACAAAAATCTACTTCTGTGCTCCATTGTCATTACCTATATATATATTGAGAGAGAGAGAGAGAGAGCTTCCCTTATAGAAGTTTTTTTAGGCCCTTCTGAGAGGATGGCTGGAGGCTTCATTCCTGAACCTTTACCAATGCTGCCCATATCATAGGCAGCGCAATAGCGCTGCCTAAGTAAAGAACGATGTTGGCACAATGTTCTTTTTTTTTTGGTTTCTTGGTCTTAGACCAGGACACTTCGTATCGAAGGAGTTGTCGTAGAAACTTCGAAAAGGGCCAATTTGATTGGAAATTGGAGTGGTTTGTGCCCTTTTTAACAGTCGATAGTGATTGGAAGGTAAATAACACCCCTTCCACGCCCACTATTTTCCCAAACACATCCAATAAAAATTTTGAGATAGCCATTTTGTTCAGTGTAGTTGATTTCTACATAGAAATTGTATTTTTGACGAGGACATTCCCCCACAGCCCTCAGGGCAAAGGTTGTAAGTTATGTCCTGGGGGCATATAAGGTTTTTATAGAAAGCTTTGTCGGAGAAACTTCAAAAAGGGTTCATTTGATTGGAAAATCAAAGTGCTAGTGCTCTTTTTGATAGTCGAAAGGGATTGGAGGGCAACTAACCCCCTCTCATGCCCACCTTTTCCCCGAACACATACAATCAAAATTTTGAGATAGCCATTTTGTTAAACGGGAAATTAGGTCTTTGAGGATGACAACCCCCCCCCCCTAAAGCCCTCAGAGCAAGGGTTGTATGTTATGCCCCGGTGGCATATAAGGTTTTTACAGAAAGTGTTGTCGTAGAAACTTCAAAAAGGGCTCAATCGCTTGGAAATTGAAATGGCTAGTGCCCTTTTTAATAGTTGAAAGTGATTGGAGAGCAACTAACCCCCGTCTCACGCCCACCTTTTCATCTTTTCCCCTGACACATCCAATTAAAATTTTGAGATAGCCATTTTGTTCAACGTAGTTGAAAGGTCCGGAAATTCTATCTTCGAGCAGGACACTCCTCCACAGTCCTCAGGGCAAGGGGTATAAGTTATGCCCTTGGGGCATATAAGGTTTTTAGTGAATGCTTTGTCATAGAAACTTGAAAAAGGGCTCATTCGATTGGAAGTTCAAAGGGCTAGTGCCCTTTATAACAGTCGAAAGTGATTTGAGGGCAACCAACCCCCCTCTCACGCCCACTTTTCCCCCAAACAAATCCAATCAAAATTTTTGGATAGCCATTTTGTTCAACGTAGTTGAAAGTTTTGCAAATTAGGTCTTTAAGGATGACATCCCCCCACATTCCTCGGGGAAAGGGTTGTAAGTTATATCCTGGGAGCATATAATGTTTTTATAGAAAGCGATGTTGTAGAAACTTCAAAAAGGGTTCTTTCGATTGGAAATTCAAAGGGCTAGTGCCCTTTTTAATAGTCAAAAGTAATTGGAGGGCAACTAACCCCCTCTCACGCCCACTATTTCCCCAAATATATCCAATAAAAGTTTTGAGATAGCCATTTCGTTCAACGTAGTTGAAAGTTCTGGAAATTAGGTCGTTGAGGATGACAACCCCCTACAGCCCTCAGGGCAAGGGATGTAAGTTATGCCCTGGGGGCATATAAGGTTTTTATAGATAGTGTTTCCGTAGAACCTTCAAAAGGGGCTCATTCAAACACATCCAATAAAAGTTTTGAGATAGCCGTTTTGTTCAACGTAGTTGAAAGGTTCGGAAATTGTGTCTTTGGGGATAACACTCCCCCCAGAGCCCTCCAGGCAAGGGTTATAAGTTTTACCTGGGGGCATACAAGGTTTTTATAGAAAGTGTTGTCGTAGAAACTTCAAAGAGGGCTCATTCAGTTGGAAATTGAAAGGGTTAGTGCCCTTTTTATAGTCGAAAGTGGTTGGAGGGTAACTTAACGCCCTCTCTCACGCCCAACATTTCCCCAAATATATCTAATAAAATTTTTATATAGCCATTTTGTTCAACGTAGTTGAAAGTTCTGGAAATTAGGTATCTGAGGATGACAACCCCCTCACAGCCCTCAGGGCAGGGGTTGTAAGTTATGCCCTGGGGGCATATAAGGTTTTTATAGAAAGTGTTGTCGTAGAAACTTCAATAAGGGCTCGTTCGATTAGAAGTTGAAAAGGCTAGTGCCCTTTTTCATAGCCGGAAGTGATTGGGGGTCAACTAACCCCCATCTCACGCCCACCATTCCCCAAACACATCCAATCAAAAATTTGAGGTAGGAATTTTGATCAACGTAGTTGAAAGTTCTGGAAATTCGGTCTTTTAAGATGACAATCCCCCCAGCCCTCTGGGCAAGGGTTGTAAGTTATGCTGTGGGGCCATATAAGGTTTATTTTGAAAGCGTTGTCGCAGAAACTTCAAAAGGGATCATTCGATTGGAAATTGAAAGGACTAGTGCCTTTTTTAATAGTTGAAAGTGATTGGAGAACAACTAACGCCTCTCTCATGCCCCCCATTTCCCCAAACACATCCAATAAAAATTTTGGGTTAGTCATTCTCTTCTTCGTAATTGAAAGTTCTGGAAATTAGGTCTTTGAGGATGACACCCCCCTCACAGTCCTCAGGGTAAGGGTTGTAATTTATGCCCTGGGGGCATATAAGGTGTTTATAGAAAGCGTTGTCGTAGAAACTCAAAAAGGGCTCTCTTTCTCGCTCTCTCGCTCTCTCTTTCTCTCTCTTTCTCTTTCTCTCTCTTTCTCTCTCTCTCTCTCTCTGTCTCCCTCCCTCTCTCTCTCTCTCTCTCTCTCTCTCTCTCTCTCTCTCTCTCTCTTCCTTTATACATATAATATATATATATATATATATATATATATATATATATATATATATATATATATATATATATATATATATATATATATATATAGTGTGTGTGTGTGTGTATATATATATATATTGAGGAAGAGAGAGGTTCCCTTATAGAAGTTCTTTTAGGCCCTTCTGAGATGATTGCTGGAGGCTTCATTCCTGGCGTTCAGTTACCTGGACAACCTTTACCAATGCTGCCCATATTTGAAGTAATAGCGACTAAAATACAGGCTTTAACAGCAACTCTGCTTCCAGAAGAGGTGGAAGATGTTGTTAAGGTGCTTCTAAAATTTGTCGCGCAGCCTGGTTTGAGTGGTTTTGCAGCTTCTGATACTCTTGTTTTTATGGCAAGGTATTTTTATTTTTTATCTTATAACCCTAGCTTATGAACTTGTTGTCTCTGTCAACCCAAAAAGAGTAAAACTAATGTCTTCCCTTATTAAAAAAACACACTACCTCAAATGGTTCCTGGAAGATTATAACAGAAATCGGAACGAATTCAAATTTTGATAGGCGAGTTGGTGATGCAGTATCTTGTAGCCTACATAGGTGACTAGATTTGAAAATGACCGTCAGTTTTATGTGAGAATTGGGCTGTTGTATATGCAAGGGGTCTACTTTGATTTGGGACAAAGCAATAGTCGCACTTTCAAGGAGGCACACTTGTGCCTCTATAAAGAGGCGACCCACCACAATGTTAAGCGATTTCAGGTCCTAGAGGTCGCAGAGAGACGGCGGTAATCGCATTTTGTAGCCCAAGCTTAAACTAAGAAACTTGCAAAATTTCATCCTCCTCCGACGTTATCTTCATGGGGTAAACTGGGTCTGAAGTTTGGTCCCTCCAACCATAGCCCCACTTTCACGTTTGCCTAGCAGTATGGACTTTAGAGATTTGGTTGTCCCTACACTTAGGAGCTTATCCTCGAAATATCACCTCAAACCAGTCACACATTCCTTGTTTTCAAAAAACCAAATATAGCCACTTACAATTCCTCATCTCTTTTTTTTTTCTTAGCCACGCCTACAGGCCACAGTTGGCAACGGATCCGGTTGAATGAGGACTCATTCGAAGCAGAATTCGACCTGTTAGGGCCTTTTGATATTTTCAGACCGAAAAAATTATCCCCCGAATTTACATTTACGAAAAACCTCGTTTTCCTATATTAGCCCATGTTAATTTTTCCCACCACAACCCCACTTTAACGTTGAAATTTAGAGGATAAGCTTTCCTGGGGCCTGGGAGCTTATCCTCGGAATTTCAGCTCAATCTGATCACTTCTTCCCTGTTTTCCAAAAACCAAATATCAAGTTTTTTGGAAATTTGCTTGCGTCAAAAATAGCTTCCATATACTAAAAAACAATTACTATTGTATCTGTATAGTCCAGCGGTTGATACTTTAGACTCTCAGGTGGAAAACTCGGGGTCGATTCACCATCAGAGCAAATTTTTATATACTGATTTTAGACTTTGAAATGAAACTCAGTTTTTTTTTTAAATTATTTTAAAAACATTAGGTTTTCTAAAGAGTTAAAGAGGCTGAGTTACAAGGTCGACCCTTAAAACGTACAGGGATTAGGAGGCACAGTTGGGGGACTGTTAAAGAGGCTGAGTCACAAGTTCGAACCTTAAAACGTACAGGGATTAGGAGGCACCCTGTACGACGTGATTTGAGTATTCAGGAATTAAAAGCCTTAACACAAGAATGTTCAAGAGCGGGGGTTTGGGGGGCGGCAGCCCCCAACTTTAACTCCTGACACGATCAGCTAACAGTTAGTCAAGCAATAATAAGTAATAAACTGTACAAAAACGTGCAGAAATTATTTGAAAAAAACTACGTTTTCTAAAGAGTTAAAGAGGCTGAGTTACAAGGTCGAACCTTAAAACGTACAGGGATTAGGAGGCACAGTTGGGGGCTACCGCCCCCAAACCCCCGCTTTCGCAGCCTTTAAATATAAAAAAATTTCTTTAAACTGAAAGTAAGGAGCGACATTAAAACTTAAAACGAACAGAAATTATTCCGTATATGAAAGAGGCTGTGCCCTCCTCAACGCCTTGATCTTTACGCTAAAGTTTTTATTGTTTAAAAAAAGAGTTGTGAGAAAGTCAAACTTTAGCGTAAAGAGCGAGGCGTTGAGGAGGGCACAGCCTCTTTCATATACGGAATAATTTCTGTTCGTTTTAAGTTTTAATGTCGCTCCTTACTTTCAGTTTAAAGAAATTTTTATATTTAAAGGCTGCGAAAGCGGGGTTTGGGGGCGGTAGCCCCCCAACTGTGCCTCCTAATCCCTGTACGTTTTAAGGTTCGACCTTGTAACTCAGCCTCTTTAACTCTTTAGAAAACGTAGTTTTTTTCAAATAATAGCAACAATACATTGGATATGTATTTTCAATGCATTTCATAAAGCAATGGGGGTGGGGGGGATTAATCATTTCTAATGACACAAACCAATGGAAACAAAGAAGAAAATGTCTATAAAGTGTTTTAGAAAGGTGCTTGACTTTTTTTTTGTAGGGATCGTTTTTCAAAAAACCGTTCAGACAAAATCTGCTTCTTTTCTTAGATTTTAAAATGGAATATTGTCTGGGGTAAGAGGTGCTATTTTAAATTTTTGACTTACCCCCTGTTGTCCTGAATTGGAAATTTTACAAGATAGCGTATGGTGCCTCCATAAAGGCTGCCTCCGCCGAATTTATGTGCTAACTCTGTTCAACGATTGAATTATATAACTTACGATTGGAGTATTTTAGGGAGGTTGTTATTTGAAATTTTAGGGTTGGTTTCTGTGGCCCCTAAAATTCACTTTACAATATATCTTCCTATTAACATAGAAAAGTTGTTTTCTTTTTCGCCCTCGTAACGTTGTAATACATTACCATGTCACAGCAAGTAGCAAAATGTTTAGCCAGTATTTGGTTTTTTATGTTGGTAGGATATAATCAATGACACCAACTATTCATTTCAAGAGTTTAAGTAACCGCAAAGGCTAGCAGTAACCCTCTAGCCAAGACGAGGGATACAAAAATAACAATGCTTTTGTTTAGTGAGGTACGATGATCCTGATGAAGTTTCAGGGCATGTCAAGCTTTTAAAAAAAAAGTTTATCATGTACTAAAAATAAGTAAATAAACATAATTTAAGAAGGGATTTTTTTTAAAGGTAAAGAATTGAATTAACTAAGCTTTTGAATTTCAGGAAATAATTTTTTTTTTTTAATGAGAGAGTTAAGAATCAAGCTTTTAAAGATTTAAGTTTTCATTTGCCTTTCTTTTGTTTGTATTTTGCTTTTTGTTTGTGTTGAAAATTCTAATGATATTTAGAAATTGGAAATTACTTCTTCATTGTAATATTCAAATTTTGGATTTTTTTTCTATGGGCAAATGCTTGCTGACTTCTCTTAGTTACACATTGCTTGTAATGAATCACCTGAAGTTTTACTAGAAGCAATTGTAAATAGATGGTATTCTTTTAGTATTTCCCCATAAACAATAAGAACTAGTTGTTGTTTGCCACGTCCATAAAAGGAACGTATGCGCAAAAATTGTTTTTTTTTTTAGAACCAGGGTTGCCACCCCTAGCGATTTATTACTATTTCTAGTGGTTTTTTATATTTTCTAAAGAAAAAAGTCACTAAATCAGCCCATAAATCACTGGATTATTGAAGAAAATCGCTAAATCAACCAAAAACTCAATAAATCCTAGTTATTGTTTTAACCGGTTAGCAACCCTGTCCAGAACACAAATGAAGGTATTAAATATTTTATTATATGCATTATTTGTATAAAATTCTTCTATATAATGGAAACATGACTTTTGTAAAATATTCTTGTAAATTTGCATTTCAAAATAATTTTCAATGCCTTTTAATTTTAGATATGGCACTGAATCATTCTGTTTCGAATTGTTCCAATTGTCTGAGCAAACTATAGCTGACCTGTCCTGCTTAACTGTCCCTTTGTCAGTTAAAAATCAGCGACTTGTAGCTCTTACTAGACGGTTGGCATTCATGTTAGCCCCCTCTGATACTCCTAAGATTGCAAACTCTCCATATGTTCCGATCAACCAATGGGATGAAGAAAATGTTGAAGTGATTTTAGCTTCTTTGTTGATCGTTGAGGAATGGACAGTCGCTAGACTTGAAAAACTAGTAAGCTATGATTGTATTTAATCACTACAAGGGCTGCTTTAATAATCAAGTCAGTGCTTTGCTTTATTTATTAATTAATGTTCATACAAGTTACATTAATCCATTTCAGGTAAAAGTGGAGGGGTGGGGGATTTATCTACCCTCTCCCTCCCTCTCCTCTGAAAAAGGAAAAATCAGTTACAAGATGTTTGTGCTTTTTACCCAACCAAGCTGTCTCATGCAATCGTGAGTATTTGGGTCCAATATGACTTAACGGCCTTCGGCTCCTATTTTGGGTTCTTTGAAGCTTTGGAAATATCCATTTCTCGACAAGTAAAATCCGTAGAGCTTTATCGCTTTACGGATTTTACTTGTCAAGAAATTTTCCTTAATGACCTTAATTGTCAAAAAATGACCTTAATTTCTATGATGTACAACGATTTGACTGTTAAGAATATTTGTATGAACTGGAAACCATTGACCACGTCAAACCCTACGTCGTTTAATTGGGGTCATCGTTATGATATTTTATCCACATTTTTTGAGAAAATTGCTATCTAAATATGTAGAAACAGAAATACTAATTTAAGCTTATTTGAATCCAGGCATTATTAGCTTTTGTGTTCAGGACTAGAGGCTAGAGGAAGGAGTGGATTTTGGACTGGCAATAATTGGTCGAGCAGAAATTGCCAAGTGAACGGGGAACGTGTAATTAAAAGAATCCTTTGTGCTCGTTTTGCTACTTTGTAAGCGACGTTTATAGCAATTGCTATGTAACCTCAATCTAATGAACCAACCGATCAGACTAAGGACGACTTCTGTCGTATGGCGTATGATGTCTACTATTGGAACTAAATTGCAAATTTGGAAATGATAGTTCTTACGCCCCAACTATTTTTGGCAAACACGGGCCTGGTGAAATGAAGGATAATGGAATACGTCTAATAGACTTGCATATCGAACGGGAGCTTATCGTTGAGGTACACTGGTTTCCAAACATAAATGTGTACAAGTATAAATGGAACTTGCTAATGGTACTAAAAGAAATGAGATAGACTTTAACCTAATCTCAAATCATGTACGACAGTACCTTGAGGATGTGAAGACTTTCTGCGGTGCTGATTGCTATTCTGACCATCAGCTTATTGTTGCAAAGTTTAAACTTCAACAAAAAACTATTGTAAAGCCCAAATCTTCAGCAAGAGCTGTAAACGTAAGAAAGCTCCAAGACTCGCAGGTGCAACGAAAATACGAGGCAACTCTATTTCATAAATTTGTTTGTACTAAGCGATTATATTCCGGTCGAAAGCCAATGAGAAATTATCATTGACACTCCCAAAGCGACCACAAAAGAAGTTGTGTGTTAATAATGAAAGAACGGAAGCTTACAAAAAAAAAGAAGAAGCAGCAATCCGACGATACCAGACGATATTTGGAAGCTTAATAATGAAAGAACGGAAGTATTGGATGTTTAACGTGCGGGGGTGACCACTTTTAAAGGCAAAAATGGCGCAAAGGGTTGCTATGCCACTTACTGGAGGAGGAGATCCTTCGTCCGCCCCAAATTAGTGGGATTTCCACGGTTAATCCAACGGTTCCGTATACTAACGTGATCGGATGGTCTATGGCCACATTTAAAGCCAAAGTTTACCGATAAGGTTTTCTAACTATCTCTTTAGTTCGACCTAAGCTGAAAAGTTAAGAGAGTACATAAAAAAACCTTACTGTATTCACAACACGTTGTACAAAAGAACTGAACTAAAAAAGACTCTTTCTCCCAGCCCGCTAGCCGCGTGCTGCGACAGGGGTTACGAGGGTGGTAAATGAATCTTTCCAGCCAATCCTAGGACTTACTAGTTTACTGGTCAACCTCCCTAACTGCGCAATTTCTGACCTCGTGGTCTATTAAACACGTACGCAATTAAAAGGACCCAAAATGGCGTCACAAAATAAAAGGAAAATTAATATTTATTACTCGGAGAAGGAAAATAATAAAGGGGTCAAAAGAAATGACTCTGGGAGGGATATTTATCTGAAAAACTGGGACCAAGGGTTCCAACACCTCCCTCCTAAGATAAATGGCCCGCATCTCCGGTGGATTGGCTGGAAACTCAGACATAAAATAAATAACATTAAACTTAAAATCACTAAACTTGTATCTTCCCTCTTTTCACCGCTTGGCTCAGGATTCGTCGCCATCCCCACGTCTCCATTGTAGAAACCACCATGGTCTAGATCGTCTAACATCCGCATTTGGTCTCGAAAATTGAAGTCCCCAAGGTTCGTAGGAATTCATTGTGCACAGCACAAATCAAAAACAAAAATTTTCTTGCTCTCACGAATTTACATTTGAGAGGAGCAGAGAATCAGTTCCTGGTACTTTCGATGATGCCAGCCATCATGAAAAATTGGCTGCACTAGCCTCTTAATTTACAACTGTGGAAACAACCCCACATCTCAATAAAAAAGTAAATTTCCCCTTGACATAATTTCAAATAGTCTAAGGCCGAAAATACACAGGCCTGTGACAACGATAGGGGTATAGGAAAATGAAGTAAAACTTTGAGCGAACCATGCATCGCTTTTCTTTGGGTTCCCTCCCCTGGGAAAATTAATATGCGTTGATGCGTTGAAGCTAATTGAAGATGAAACTTAGATATATCTCCCACTGAATACAATTTGCCGGGAATATTTGTCGACTCACACGAATACTAACTACTATGAATCGGGTTGCTGGATAAAGGGTTAGGCGAAATATAAAGCGATTGGGAGAGAGCATCTTCAATGGCCTATAGATCAGAAAGATAAGATCTGGGTCAAGGGATTACAGCTTGTCCAACAGTTGTGCATTTAGGAAAAGGACCGTCTCTCGTGACTTCCCAGAGGGGATCTTTCCCAAGGAATTCCTCCCCATAAGAACGAAACAAACACTCTTTTGAGTTGATCAGACAAATATTAGATTCCTGTCCCAGGTTTTTCCATCCAACTTGACATTCAATGTTTCCCAGCTTTCCCTCACTCTGGATTAGGCCCTTCATTTGTTTTTTGTAGCCGGCTTCTTTTATTCCCCATGGGTCTTTGACCTCTTTTCCCCCTTATTATCCATGTTTTCAAGGCACAGCCCATCCAACATTTTATTTTTTTCCCTATTATTTATATATCTCTTTATTCCAATCGGGACATGCCGTCAGCGTTCCCGTTATCTGTTCCTGGTCTTGACTTTATTTCGAAGTCGTATTCTTGTAGGCAAAGGGCCCACCGCGCTAATCGTCGGTTATCTGGCTTCATTATATTCAGCCATTTCAATGGGTTGTGATCCGTTATTATTTTAAATTTACGTCCATATAAATAATAGTCCAGTTTTTTGACTGCATAAATTATCGCAAGAAATTCTTTTTCAATTGTGCTATAATTTAATTCTGCTTTTGATAATTTTCTGGATATAAATGTGATTGGATGTTCCCCATCTTCAAAATTTTGGGATAAAACTGCCCCTAATCTGTAATCTGAGCTCCCAGTTTGTAGCACAAATGGTAAGGAAAAATCTGGATTTCTCAGTATCCTTTTGCCACAAAGAGCATCTTTCAGTGTATCAAATGCTTTTTGTTCAATTTTTGACCACTTACCGGGCTCTACGGCCCCCTTCCTTGTTAACTCCGTCAAAAGTGTTGCAATCGTTGCAAAATATGGTATGGATTTTTGATAATATCCTGGCGACCCCAAAAATGACCGAACTTTTTTCTTTGTGGTCGGAACTGCTGCGTTTCTAATTTTTTCTGTTTTTTCTCTTAATGGGGCTATTATACCGTTTCTTATTTCGTGTCCCAGGTATTCTGTCTGTGACTGTACTAATTTAGATTTTTCTACATTCAAAGTTAGTCCAGCTCTCCTCAGTCTAGTTAATACTTGTTCTATTTAAATTGATGTTCATTGAACGAGTTTGAAAATACTATAATGTCATTCAAGTAGGCCCTTGTATATGGTAAGGAATCTAAAATATAATCTACCAGCCTTTGGAATGTTGGTGGTGCTCCTTTTATTCCGAATGGCATGTACCTAAATTGGTATAACCCAAACGGAGTAATAAAGGCAGTTTTGGCTGAATCATCGGGGTCCATTTTTACTTGCCAATATCCCCGTCTCAAGTCTAAAATTGATATAAATTTTGATGAGTCATCTGATTCTAGAATTTCATCCATCCTTGGTATTGGGTAAGCGTCTGATTCGAACATATTACTCAGTTTTCTGTAGTCTACGCAAAATCTAATGGAGCCATCTTTCTTCGGGACTAATACGACTGGTGCTGCATATTCTGAATTTGATGGTTCTATCACCCCTAACTTGAGCATTCGGTCAATTTCTTTTTTCATTTCTTTTCTTTTTGCTTCCGGTATTCGGTGCGGGTATTGTTTTATTGGTTTCTTGTCCTTTAATAGGATTCTATTTCCTACATTTTCTGTTTTTCCGATTTGGTCTGTTAATATGTCGGCAAATTCCGTGAATAACTTGTTTAATTGGGGTTTCTGAGCCTGGCTCAGATATTTTACCGCCGAAGCCCTTTCAATGGCGTGTATATGTGTTTCTGCCGGGTCTATTTTACCTAAAGGGGCACTTTCCTCGTCATGTTCTGATGTCGAAATCATAAGACAACGCTTTTGCGGATCCTTGAGGTTTTCTTTTTTATTCTCTTTGTTAAATTTCCTCAGTAAATTCACATGGTAAACTTTTTCCTTTTTTCTTGCTCCATCTAATTCTATCATATAATTTACATTATTCATTTTCTTTTTTACCTTAAACGGTCCCTTCCATCTCACTTACAATTTATTATTTCCGTCCGGTAATAAAATGAGGACGTCATCCCCGTCCTTGAATTCATACAGTCGGGCGGATATATCGTACTAGGTGTTCGTTATATCTACATATTTCCCCTCTGCTTTTTTTGCACTTTCATGGTATTTATACAGTTTTTCTCGTAGTGATAGCAAGTGGGTTATCACTGTTTCTTCATTTTTCTCCTCATTCTCCCATGATTCCTTTAAAATCTCTAACACCCCCCTTGGGTTTGTCCCATATGTGGAGTTTCTCTGTATGCAAAAAGGACATAAGGAAGCATTCTGTCCCATTGGTTTACATCATCTCTTACAAAACGTCTCAACATCCTAATTAGGGTTCCGTTAAATCTTTCTGTAACTCCATTTGTTTGAGGATGGACTGGAGTAGTTAAGACTTGTTTAGTACCGAGAATTTAGTATAATTTTCTTATGTATTTCGATTTAATATCTGTCACATTATATGTTAATATTTAATTAGGGATTCAGTGACGCGAGATATATTTCGCTAAGTCTTCTGCGATTTTTGGTGATTTTACTGTTCGCATTGGGAGAGCTTCTGGGTATCTCGTGGCCAGATCACTAATGACTAAAACGAATCTGGTTCTTATGTGAGATTTTGGAGGTGGGCCCACATTGTCCATTGAAATTCTCTCAAAAGGTATGCCAAAAATGGGCATTTTTTTCATTGGAACTTTTCATTTGGTTTTTTGTATGCGAATAATTGACAGTCTTTGCATCTTTTATAAAAGTTGATAATATATTTTTTAAATCCTGTTCACCAAAAACGCTGCAAGACTCTATCTCTGGTTCTTTGGGATCCCATGTGTCCCCCCGTTGGGCTTGAGTGAGCCAACTTTATTACCGCTTTCCTTAATTCATGTGGTACCAAAAGTTGAAGCTTTCTAGCGTTTTCCCCGGTTTCCATTATTTTGTAAAGTAGATTTCAATTACTGGAAAACTGTTTAGATTGTACATTCTTTTGGTTCGTTAGTGCTACTTTTATTTTTTTGCAATCTCTATCATTTGTTTGTCATTCTGCGAATTTTTTGGAAGTTATTCCGAGTGTTTCGGTTAGTTCATCTTTGGTTTCCTCTGCTTCTTTTTCTATGGTCAATAATTTCTCTTGTTTTTTGGTTATATTCCTTTTTGTCTGCCCTTTTTTGGCTTTTCGGTTTTCTTAGTTTCGCTTTTTTTATGAACATCTGGTCGTTGAATTGAAATGGGTTTTGTATATTCTGATCATCATTTTCATTAATGGGCGGCCCAGCCTCCCTTTTATTTTTTTCTTGACTTCGTGTCACCGCATTTACTCTTTTTATCATGGATGTTGCTTTTAGTGCAAGAAAGTTTTCGATATTTCCGAAATATCCCCCTAATGAAACGTCACCCGGAAAAGTAGTTACAACCTCTACTTTTAATTCTTTTCTAACCGTCTGTCCCAGTTTATTGGATAATTCTATTATGACCTGAGCTGTTGGACATTTATGTTCTGCTACTTAGAAGCATATCGATGCAACTTTATTTTTTTAATTTATGTCGGTTTTCTTTATCAAGTCTTCCCGTACATAGGTTTGGTCTCTGCAGGAATCAATAGCTATTTCTACCGATTTACCATTTAGTTAGCCACACACTTTGTGTGATTCTTCCCATGCGCACGTTTTAATATTCTCCGGGCTTTTAACCCATGTGGTTCTCTTATACATTTGAGACTTTTTCCAATTCTCTCGGGATCGATCATTTCTCGGATTGTCCTGTCTTCTGTATGCCCCTTCTTCCCTTGTTCTGTAATTATTGTCGTAATTTTTTTTCGCGCTTCGGCAATCCGAGGCATAATGTCCTCGTTTATTACAGTTATAACAGGTAACGTCATACTGTTCCTGTTTTTGGCCGTATTTTCTATCGTCTTTATTTGGGCAATTGGTGCTATAGTGGCCGCCCAAGTTACAGTGGTAGCATGTTACTTCCTTGTTTTTGCCATATTTGGCTAGCATTCTTTTTATTTTCTGTGTACGGGTATTCTTTTCTACCATTTCCTCCTAACCTTGTTCTTTGTGGGAATGCCTCCCTCCTAATTTCAGTGTGCCTGTCTGCTAATTCGGACATTTCTTCAATTGTTTGCGGGTTTTTCTCTTAAGTACATTCTCATATTTGGATGGGTATTTTCTAAGAATTGTTCCATCGTTGTTTTATTAACTATTTCCGTTATCTAATCTTTTATTTCTTCCAGGTTTTGTAGTAGTGTATAGTTTTTTATCTCTAGCCATTTTAAACACATATCTTTCAATTTATACCCGTGTTCTTTATATGTGTCGTTGTCTCATTTTCTTTTGCCTCTAAACCTTCTTTGAAAGTGCTCGGGGAAGAGTTGAAATTTTTCAAAAATGGCTTGTTTTAGTCTTTCAAAATCTTTTGAGCAGTCCATTGGTAATGCTTTATATGCAAGTTGTGCTTTGTAGTTAAGGAGGGGCTGTATTCGTGTCACCCAATTTTCTCTCGGCAACCCGCTTAATTCCGCCGTTTTTCCAAAATTGTATATGTATAAATGTACATCTTCATTTTCTTTCATTGGTTGAAGGTTTACTGCCTGCATTATCTCTATTGTTGACGATTTCTGAGGCTCTTGGTAATTTCTCTCTGCAATCATTTCTATTATGTATTTTCTTTCCTCTCTGTCTGCCTCCTCCTTTCTTTCTCTGGCTACTCTATCTCTTTCTCTTTGTTCTCTATCTTCTTCCTCCTTTCTTTCTCTGGCTACCCTATCAGCCTCTTCTTTTCGTTCTCTAGCTATCCTCTTTCTCTTTTTCTATCTTTCTCTCTTTTCTATCTTCCTCCTCTTTTCGTACTCTGTCTAATCTTTCCTTCTCTATGAAATTTAAAAGTTTTTGTGTCATATCTATTTGAGTGCTTTTTCGTGAGTATTTGCTGGAAATTGAACTTCAATTACTCCTGCTACTTGGCCTACTCTGAATCTCACTGTCTTTATGTTCTCTTAATTCATTTTCTGAGTCTGCTCGTTGTATAATATATTCTTCTCCCCGCAACTCCCCTACTTTTTGTACCTTCTCTGAAGGGTGAGTTTGTTTTGTTATACCCGTTCTTTCATGTAATGATTTTTCCTCATGTATTATCGCCACTGTTTCTTTTGTTCGGGTTTCTCTATCTGCGAGTAATTCTTTCTGCATTTGTTTTAAACTTGTCTCTTCTTCTCTGGTTCGTACCGGGGATCGCTCTATTACTGATTTTGTTTTGAAGATATCCTCTTCATATGTCCCAGAAATGTCTATTTCACCTGTTGAGTGATATATGGTTCTATTTGATGGTGTTTTTCTTAGGGTATTTCCAGCGGGAGTCGCATACAATTGTGTGTCTGAATCCGATTTTTGTTTTACCGCGGTAGATCTTGTCTGAACTTTTCGTTTGTCCGCCATTATATTAAGGTTTATTTAACGTCTTCCGTTCAAAGGAAAATCCTTTTATCAATGTTTCTTTTTATACTGTCGTGAAAAATGATTTCCTTTTAATTTGTCGATTATCTGTGGGTGGCGCAGCCTCCCTTGTCTCACAAGTTAATTATTCGCGTGATTGATTGATTTTTAAATTTTATTACCTATTATTATCCGACTAGGCACAGCTCAGATAAAAATTTCCTCTTTACGATTTTTATATATGTACTCACCATAGGCTACTTTCTAGGTCAAATTATCCCGTCTCTTCGAAAGCGCGGAATTCTTTTATTATCAGATTTACTGATAGGACCTTAAATCGCTGCCACCACTTATTGGATGTTTAACCTGCGGGGGTCACCACTTTTAAAGGCAAAAATGGCGCAAAGGGTTGCTATGCCACTTACTGGAGGGGGAGATCCCTCGTCGGCCCCAAATTAGTGGGATTTCTGCGGTTACTCCAACGGTTCCGTATACTAACGTGATCGGATGGTCTATGGCCACATTTAAATCCAAAGTTTACCGATAAGGTTTTCTAACTATCTCTTTAGTTCCGACCTAAGCTGAAAAGTTAAGAGAGTACATAAAAAAACCTTACTGTATTCACAACACGTTGTACAAAAGAACTGAACTAAAAAGGACTCTTTCTCCCAGCCCGCTAGCCGCGTGCTGCGACAGGGGTTACGAGGGTGGTAAATGAATCTTTTCAGCCAATCCTAGGACTTACTAATTTACTGGTCAACCTCCCTAACTGCGCAATTTCTTACCTCGTGGTCTATTAAACACGTACGCAATTAAGAAGACCCAAAATGGCGTCACAAAAATAAAAGGAAAATTAATATTTATTACTCGGGGAAGGAAAATAATTAAGGGGCCAAAAGAAATGACTCGGGAGGGACATTTTTCTGAAAAACTGGGACCAAGGGTTCCAACAGGAAGTATAAATATTTGTCGATAAATACTAGCGTAGTTTGAGTTATACAAGAGAATACTTTATTGAAGTACTCGAGGAATCGAATGAATGACAAATGCAAGTACTTATTGTGAGGTCGACTTTCTTAAGGTCTTTGGCTCTAACAACCTCGAAACCCTGTGGAAGATCGTTTTGTATTATGGGATTCTACTGAAAATTGTCAATATCGTAAAAGTACTATACCAGGATATTGTGTGTGTTTTATGGACGAAGTGTGGTTGAACAGAGTGCTTTGATGTAGAATCAGATGTCAGGCAGGGCTGCATTCTGTCACCGATATCTTTCCCTATAGCTGTAGACTTCATTCTACGTGGTTGTTAGCTAAATGGCAAGGCTTAGCTAAACCCAACGAGAGAACTAGCTGATGGTGACTTCACCGATGATATTCATCATCTTACCTACTATCCAGAAGAGATGCAACAGAATATAGACGAGCTCGAACATATTGACAATGTAGCAGAACTTCACATAAACGCCAACAAGACGAAATCTGTGTCAAAACCAGCTGTTTGGCATTGGAAAATGGTTTTTCGCTAATGGCAAAGAAATTGAAGAGGGGACAGCGCTTAAGAGTCATGGCAGCATCCTTTCATAAGATGCTAGTTGCGGACGAAAATTCTGTGTCGAATAACCATAGCCAGTTCTGCATTTAGCTACCTCAGAAATGTCCGGAAGAATAAAAATTTTCCCAGAAGCTGAAGATCATATTTTCTGGCAGTATTGTTCTGTCTATTCTATTAACCATACTCCTATTACGTTATTGAATTATGCGACTACCACATGCTGTTCGGGGATGGGCACCCTCTGGTCTCCGCAAGGCGTAAGGCCATAAATGACCCTTGTGCTCTTCCACGAGTAGGTGATAAAGCTGGTGAGGTCTTTCATGGGGAAGATGTGTTGCAGGTGCGGGACAGGCTCTGTTGCTTTTCCTTGCACCTTCAGGTATAGGATGACCTATTTATAAGTAAGTAAGTAATTAGTATTAAAATATGTTAAAATAGTACAGAGGTGAATCAACCTAATTCTATTAGTCACTTCTTTTCAATTCCCATCAAAATTCATAGAATTTGAACTGATTTTATTGTATTTTGACTTTGAATCCAAATGGAAGGTCTGGATGAAGATCTAACTTCTCTAATATGAAGCCTTTCTGTTGTTTTCCTTTTTTGCTCTCACTGCTGAACCCTGAGGTGTGAATACAATTGCATCAGAGATCCACTTTAATGCCAATCACTAACATAATATCACTAGTGACAGTTGTTTTCAAAGGCAATCTAGACTGTTGTTTCTTCTAACAATAAAACAATTACAAAAAAAAAAAAAATATGTTGTTACTTTTATAACTTTAATAAATCAAATAATTTTAATATTTTGATTACTAAATATCAGTATATGTATATTAAACTGACAATGCACATTCATTTATATTTTTTTCAATAAAGTTCAAATTTTTTTCCTGGCCTTGAGAAGGCATAGGGGTTTTGCGCCCAACTATGTTAATTTCTGCTCGTTTTGAGTTTGACTCGGTTATTTATTGTAATTTCTGTTCGTTTTGGGTTTCATTTATTTATCGATGCTGATTTGTGGTAGTTTCACGCTTGGTAGATTATTTGATTTTATTTTTGCTCATTTTTTGTTTAATGGAGTTTTTTACTTTTCTTTGAAAAACTTATTTTGCGGAAAAAGTTTTTCAAATTAATCAGTCTCATATACTGACATGATTCTGTGAAAAAAGAACAGACTAAATAGCGATACGAAACATAACATTGGAGCAACTTTGTTGGACAACGCTAACTGTAAGATATCGACAATTCTGTTTGTTTCTCACCTTAAAAATTCACTTTTGCTTTCAGGTATCCTCGTGCGAAAAAATTGTTTGGAATCCTGGATTATCTACATCTCTATTTTGCAAAAAGGTTGTCGTGAGACTGTGTGAAGTCCTTGAGAAATTCTCTGGAATTTACCATTTAATTCACAAAGATCAGGGGACATGCTATCTTGTAAAACACGTGTTATCATCAGCATTGCAAGCTATTTCTACTTTAGATCCTAGCATGATTGATGAGGAAATCCATCACCAAGTAAGCATTGATTCTTTATCACTACTACAAAGATGACCATTTTGCAAATGGTTAGCCTTGTTGAATACGGTCACTATTTTTTTTGTCGCAAATCGTTTACGGCCAAAGTATATAGTCGCAAGTGCTATTTTTTGATTGCCCTGATTCTTTAGTTCCAGAAATCGTACGACTAGGTTTTTCAGATATTTTCCCTAAATCAGAGCTAGCTTATCTTGGTTTACCGATTGGGTCTTCTCTTAGGGATACAAGAAAGCTCTTTATTAAGCATGCTGAGAGAAAAATACGTGCAGCATATGCTATTATTGTTCATTCGCAAGTTAGCCTTGAAAGTAAGCTACTGGCCAAGTTGTACAATAGTGTCTTCCTTCCGCATATACTGTATCTTACGCCTTTTTTGGATGTTTTGACCGATTTTGATTAGCAATATCTGCGCAAGTCTTACTTTAAGTTTGCGAAGTACCTTCTACAAATCCCTAGATGGTTTGGAAACGGTTATGTGGTTCGAATTTTAAGTTTTACGGAGCCCCTCCTTGCAGGAGACTCTTAGTTCGAATGTTTATCAAACCGGCCATCTTCACACCCCTGGAAAATGATTCTATTTTGATTTTTATTTGATGTTTATGTTATGTGTTCATAGTTCGTTCTTTTTCTTTCTTTTATTTCTTTTATTTTCATAATACTCCATCGCGTTTTGTTGTTTAACTGTATGATGGGAAATAAATATTCATTTATTCATATAACCGTTATATGTTATAGTTCTTGTTAAGTCGTCATCAACAGCCTTTTAAGGCGTTTTAAGTTATGACTGAATTTGTCACCTTTTTGTATCAATATGGTTGGCGCATTCCTTTTTTTTCTTATTATTGTTTTCTTACATTCTTGGGCTTGGAGTAATTGAAGGTCCCTAAAGGTTATTGAGGGTTAAACGAATCTTAAAATAATTAAGAGATATTAATTAAAATAGTTGTAAGCAAATAAGTTAGTTTTAAACTGACTGTGATATTGGGTAAATGATACATCACAGTTGCCTGTTTTTACTGAGCAAAAAAGAGGTTTTTTTTTGTTTATGTAATAATCATTTTGGAAAAACTACTTCCATTCAAATATAGAAAATAAAATCAGATAGAAAAAAATTGAATTTTCATGGACAATAATATAAAACATGTAATGCCTTTTGAATCCATACTAGGTCTATTCATACCTGAAAATGGCGATTTTCTAAGATTCTCTTTTGACTGTTTTAAAACTACGAATTTTTTAAGGAGAATACCATTTTTTGTTAGTGTTGTTAAGTTGAACCGTAAAATTAAATAAACGAAACTTATTAATTATATTTGGCAGCGCTTTCCGTTCGTGAAATTTCAAACATTAATGACCTATTGATTACGAAGGACAACTACATTTTCTTATCTAGTTGGTGTTATATATTTTTAGCTTATTTTTTGTCTATTTTCACCCACATTTCTTTTTTTCAACTCGGTGCCCGCTACTACCAAAAAATTCATAACTGATTATGGAGGGTTTTTTTTATTAGAAATAAAGTTCTCGATTTTTATTAACTTTTCGATATATAAAAGGTTGTGCAACTTTCACCTTTAGCAATTCAAACAATCGAATTTATTTTCACTGTCTAAAAAGACTCAAAAAGTACATGTCCTAGTTCAGTTAAAACTACCTTGTATTTTGACGCTTATGGCGACAATGAACTTGCTTTGCTTTGATGAAATATCCACTACTTGTTATTACACGATGCATAATACATGATTACATATACACTAATACTCCGCTAATACTCCTCATATATACTAATGCACTAAATATACGCTAATGCTCCGCTAAAATTAAATGTATCGTTCTGATGGTAAAACAATGCTTTCATAGAGGTGCTTTCATAGAGGTGCAATGCTTTCATACACTACTTATTATTGTATTTTTAAGTCTTGAAATGTGTGCTGCATTTTCTCCTAGAAGGATTAATTATACGTTGCATTTAAAGCCGTATTGCTTGTAGCCTAGTATACTGCAAAACCTAGGTGCCCTTCATTAATCAACCAATAAGAGCAATTATTTGAAGCAAATTGAATCTTTTCAGAAAATAAAAACGGATGAAGCTAATAAACAAAGAAAAACACTAAAAAGAGAAATTCGTAAACCAGCTCAGTCCTACTACAAAAAAAGGTCAAAGACTTGTTTAATAATAAACCAAAACATTGGTATTCTGAGTTTAAAAAGTTGTTTGGCTGGAGGCTATATCACCTTAACTTCAACCTACCTGAGTCCTCTGATGTTTCTGCCAGTAAGCTTAACCAGTTCCTCGCTTCCATCGTCTAGAGCCTTCCAGCATTGTCTTATCAATTACCAACAGATGATCTTTCCCCTTCTTTTTCCTCTATTTATCTGTCTGAGATTGAAAGAAGAATTGGGAAACTAAGCAAAATAAGTGTCTGTCCTTTGGATATCCCATTTCCTCTTATTAATGCTTTCAATGACTTGTTTTTAAAGCCCTTGTCTCTCCTTTTCAACGAGATTACCGAGTTTGGGCAAATTCCACAAGTATGGGAACATGGTTTCATACCCCCTTAAAATAGAAAGACAAATAGCCTGGTTTTGAAGGCGTTCGTTCTATTTCTTCCACTCCTATATTCTCGAAACTGGATGAAAGATCCCTTGCAAATTGGCTAAAATAAAAAAAAAATCCTACCTATTTCTGACCTGAGGCTATTCGGGAACCTCAAATCCATTTGTACCTCCCACTACCTTGCTTTTCATATCGGAAATTTTGAAAAGCCTAATTCCTGGCTATTGACCTCCAAAAAGTATTTCGATCTTGTTAACCACCATATGTTAGTTGAAAAACTTGTCACTGAATTTACTATTGATTCTTTTTTGATGAAATTGGTTGCCTCCTTCTTATCAAATAGATCACAAGTAGTCAAATGCCGGAATCATTATTTCAATCCTCTCCCTGTCCACAATGGAAAAGCCAAAGGCACTCTCCTATGTTCTCTCCTTTTCTCAGCTATGATCAACAGCTTTGCTAAGGAATTTTCTGACAGATGGAAATTTATCGATGACCTAGTGGATGTTGAAACCCGCTTTAGAAATTTAAAAACCAACCCTATGAGTTTCCTCAATAACATTGCAGACGATGCCTCTAACTTAGATATGAGAGTAAACCCCTCCAAATTCAGGATTATGCCAATGTGTGTCCTTAAATCCTCGCCCCTTTTTCTTAATGTTATCCCTCCTGAAATTCCCGTGTCCTCCTTTGGATTACTTGGCGTAAAGATTTCTTCTAATTTAAAGTGGGATATCCATGCTAAATATATCAGTCATAGACCTAATGAGTCTATCTCCCTCCTTCAGCTTATAAATAAATTTAGCGTGCCTCTTTCCCATATCTTAAGGATTTATACCTCCTATAATTAGTCATTCATGTGAGACTGATATGTTATATGGGGGCACGGTTGCCAACATGACAGGAATTTCATTGTCTAAATAAATGGATTTATCCCCATCTGAAAGTTTATTTGTTCGTCTTAGGACGGCATTGCGGTCTAATAAAACAACAGCTAATTTAAAGGTGTTATGTCGAAAAAAGACGATAGGCTGGAAGTAAATGGTAAACATACCACAGAATTTTGACAGGTTTCCTTCTTTATTTTAACGCAATTTGTTTTTATTTTTCTGTTTCTCTGTTGTTTTTTTTTTGTTGTTGTTTGATAAAAAAAAAAGATATAGAATTTTTACTGTAGTTACTTCGAAATAAACTTTTGGATAACCTGGAATGGAACCTTAAGTTCCAGGGGCTTTGGTCTCACAGCAGCAACCAAAGTTTTTGGCTTTATGGGTGTGGTGCAGAAGTTAATTATCTTTAACCCTAATGCTAATAAATCATTTGCTTATATTTTTCTTCCAAAAACACTAAAAGAATGAATTAGATTCATTCTGATTAAGCTTATTGTAAATTCAGGAGGGACTACAGTCTCGTCACTTTTGCAATTACGAACATACTAATGGCTGAATTTGTTGTAATCCACGATTCTAGAATGAAGATAATAACAAGTAATTAATTGTTTTTATTGTTAATCATTAGCAATAGCTTTCCCATATCGCTCATAGCTCAAAAAAAGGGGCTGGAAAGAAATAACCAGGTAAGTACCTCACTTACCACCCTAAGCCAGGTAGAAAAAAATGGCAAACAATCATTCATAATCATTCAATTTAGATTATTTTACTAATAAAGATCAAATTTCCACCCATTCAATTTTAGGCAGCATGGACATTATTATGACGTAATTTTAGAATCCAATTGTCGCAATTCCCCAAATTTTCTTGAATAACAAGAAGGAACGCTACTGAAGAATTTCGTCCTATGCTTTGGCTACTTAAGAGTAATAGTTACTCCCACCGTTTACCAGTTGTTCCTTAAATTTCTTCACTTTTACACTCAGAGCACTCGGCAGAAATTACAATGCGTCAACACGCGATGGTGCCTTCGCAATACTTTTTGAAAACCGAGGAAATGTTCCTTATTCAAACAACTGGTCATCAATTATTGTCGAAAAACCTGAAAACTTATTTTCAGTTTTCGGCTCTTATGGAAATTGTTTGACAATTCCGGTTAAACTTCCTTAGCCAATCCGAGGTAGTTCCAACAGCTATCTTTATTTTAGAATTGTTCCTTTCCCAGCAACCTAACAAGAACGAGTCCCGATTTTACTGAAGAGTTACGCTTCCTACATGGTAACTTGATCTTTCCTTCTTACAAGTCCCTTACATTTTGCAAAAAATTTGCCATAGTAAGATGGTCCATTAAATATATTAATCGTAGCGGAATCCTAGCAAATTTTACAAGCAACAGTTCAATTTACCATGTTGAAACATTAGATACAGTTAGAACTTTCTGCTGAATATTCAAGGAAATATTCAAGGTTATTTTAGAATCTTCAGTCGTCTTTTTCTTCAATATAAAATAAGATAGATAAGATATTTATTTCAAAAAGATCACTATCACAAGCCCACAAAGGGCCGAATTCGGACTTCGGAGTCGACAATATAAATAGTTGCACTAAAACTGGCAAAAATGAAACAACAACAACGAAATAGAAAAATCATAATGAACAATCATTTAACTGTCAATAATTAAAACTGTAAAAAGTCAATTAGAAAGTTAAAAAGATAAAAACTTGTCAAACTAAACTTACATAAATACGAATCAGAAAAAGAATTAGAACGGACATAAAAAAAGGAAGGGGGGGATAAGCGAATATACACAAAAAGAAAAGAGCGAGACATAAATGCATATAAATTAAAAGGGACAATAAGAAAGTGGCAATAATCCAACTACAGTAAGTCAATAAAAGAGTTAAAAAATGAAAACTGGTCAAGAAGGGGGAGGGACAAAAAAGAGGGAAAAAAGAAACTATTGTGACATTTTATTCAATATAAATATAAACCGGAGACGGTTCTCGTATCGGAAAAGTCAAATAAACCCTTGAATTTTTTTTTTTTTGCAGGCTTGGAAAAGCTGTAATGAAGTTGTTCGTCTGAACTGCTCTGATGTAGATGTATCTGTTTTGAATTTTATGGAACAATGGTTGCGCCCAGATTTAACTGAATCAAACTATAAACAGCAAATTTTTGGCTTATACAGTGCCATATTTCATTTACTTTTCAAACGCTATTATCAAGCCCAATCTTTGACTCTGGCTAAATTATTGAGTGTATTTTCCTCATTTGCTGAAGTAAGCCAAGAAGAAAGTGTGTTGCAATGCTGCCTTCCAGAAGACGCACATACTGTCGTTAGTGATTTCTTAAATTTCACTGAGAAAGACTTTGATATCAAAAAGCATGCAGAGATATTGAAAAAAATTACTTTAGAATATTCACCGGTACTTCTTGAATTTCAAGGTGATTTAGAAGAAGGGTCTCAAAGTCCTATTAAAAAGCGATCTCTTTTGGAAGACAAAGAAGAAAAGATTATAAAGGGTCATTGGAGCTCAGATACCGCTTATGACCCTGTTACTTCTCACAGTGGTAGATCTGATGTTAGTAGCATTGTTTCACAAATTGAAAAAGTAGCTAATAAGTTAGCTCAAGCTATAGGACGTGACAAAGTTTCGGAAGACACTGACAGGATAAAATTGCGAGACTCTATTTCACTCTTGAATTCCGTTTTGTAGTTCTTGTTCTCGACGGTTTTTTATTTCTCTTTTCTTATACTGTTTATAAATATGTAAAGAAGTATGCATATTTCAAATATTGCGTAAACTCTTTATGAACAGGTTCTGTAATTGAGCTGAAATACCATTGATTATTCAAAATTCGATTTGGAATTTTTGTTTTTATCTTGCAGACCCAAGATCATTATGTCAAATGAAGCTTATAAGTTTATCATACAAATGGAACCTGCACTTCAGCCCTGAAATAAGCTTAGTTTATTTTTGTTTGTAAATATTTTTACCTTTTAAGAAAGAAACAACTACAACTCTTTTAGTATCAGAAACAAACCTAGGATAAAAAAAAAAGATTCCGAAATAAATTTATTGTGAAATGATAAAATTATTAACAATTTAAACATTTCAATAAATAAACAATTTTGAAGAAGCTGTACCCTTGGCGATATCACCTACCGGGTTTTAAAGCTTAAATAGGGAAGATTTCTGGTGAATCTTCCTATCATTTAATATTTACCATTTTTATTCGTTTTTTTTTCCGATTAATAGTGCATCGCTTCTCCAGTGACAGGACGGATGGGAAGCTCCCATGAGAGTTAGCACATAAGTTCTCAGGAGTCTTTATTCTTCATCAAACTTATTTCTTATGAATTTTGAGAAACAGAGACTTCAGTAGTAAAAATCTTGCAAGGAGGAGCTAATGGGTTTTACCGAATGGTTGTTCTTTTTTCCGTGTAAAATTGACACTACGGTAATATTTTTGTATGTGGTACTCCTGGTAAAATCTTATAAACTGAATTATTTTGACCAACGTGTCGGACTTGCTACAAGTGGTGCATCCCTAGTAACTCATAATGTGGTGTCTCTACAGAAAAATTAGGAGTGTAAGAATATCATCAGCCTCTTGTCTCTTCTATTTTCTGAAATATATGGAAGCCTTATGTGAATAGTAACATCATTGGGATAGTAATTGAAACTGATTTTGTCATTTTTCATAACTGCTTGAAAACTAAGGCGTGATTACTGAGACAGAAAAGGGGGGATTGAGGACAATCAGAGAAATAAGTCTTTATTAGTTTGGGGAATGAAGCTAAGGTCATCTGGTCACTTCTAGGCATCAAAAGCAAGCCATTAGGTTTTCAAAAGTGCATGTCGTTGAATTATATTTGAAATATTATATAGAATTGCGCAACGTTGCAAAGTATAAGGGGGTAAAATTTTGATATTGTAACATATAATAACCTTAAACCAGGATGGGGGGGGGGGGTTCTCTGGCTTGGAGGACAACTGAGTATTTTGAGAATTATAGTCTTTTAAAAATTTTGAAAAACCAAAGTGTAATACAGAATTAAGAAAAAAACTGGCAATATAAGAAAGAATATCTTTATAGGTGATTTTGTAATTCTTCAGGGACTTATTAGTGGTCCAAGATACTGCAATTGATTCTTTCTTGGTTCGTCGGGAAAATGGAATACATTTTGTTTTTCCGAGTAACGATTCGTTTTCCCGTTCTCAATAGGCAATCAAATCAAGCGTCCTGCTTCAGATCAATTACATAATCTTTAGTGAATTTTTTGGATAATCTGAATCTTTAAGGGACTTGATAATGGGAGTAGGGGGACTGGATTGCTGTTTACCATGGGATTCTGTTCTCCGTGACAATGGACGTTTGAAAACATTCTTTTTAAAGAACTGCAAAAAGGGAGAAATTTTAAGAGCTCCATAATTCTGGAAAGAATTACCCAGATTGTGAAGAGAAAATCTCGCCGAGCTCCCTAGTCTCAGTTCTTATTTACTGAAAAGTGCACGCCAACCTATAGAATAGAATTAGAGTAGAATTTATTTGCGCTAAAAGCCCAAAGGCCATGGCAAAAAATATAAACAAAGAACCATTACAAAGAAATTGCACATAGCCTAACATAATCCTACAGAAATCTACTTCTATGATTCATCGCGAGACGAAGGAATCGTGTCAAGCTTCTGATGCCCATAAAACACTAATCTGCACACACATTCACCAACCACTCAAAATCATAATCCCCCCTACCAAACACTTCCAGTCTCCAATCACTCAGCTCCTCACATTCACACATCAAGTGATGCACGCTCTTATCTAAACCTCCACACATAGAACAAAAATAAGCACCGGCCATTGACTTTTCCCTCCCGATAAACTTTCTTGGCCCAGTGGCAAACTATTAGCCCTCATTTCAATTAATAACTTTATTTCATTTTTATTCAAATCCACCTTAAAAAATAAAACTTCACCCCAAATCTCATTCGACCGACAATAAAGCCGCAGTGAATTCGAAATTGAACGCTGGGCTTGTCGTGCCTGTATTTCATGGTCCTGTAAAATCCTTTCAACTAATCTACTTAGTTGGTCCCCCATGTGCTCGAACCCTAAACCCCCCCCCCCCACATATGGCTTAGTCCACACTGATCTAATACACTCTTAATTTGGCACGGCCACCCCCTACCTGAGCGGGCCTTCAACATTTCTAAGTAAGTCGCCTTCATCACCCACACCCTAGGCATCATTAAAAAATTTTCCCAAAGCCTAACCATGTTAATTAGCCTACGACTTCTTAAAGAAAACAAACCTAAATCACCCCTAACTACTAAACTATTTGTGTACTTACTTATCCCTAGCCACCTCTTATAATATCCTAATTGCACTGTTTCTAGCCTATCACCCTTCACATACCCCCAAACCTTAGAACTATAGTGCATTACGCCTAAAATTTTAGCCCTGAAAACCTCTTTAACTATTTGGATCTTTTTAATAGCCCTCAGCTGACTTCTTAATACCATATTACAACATGCTTTATCTTTTTCGATCCTATTTCCTACATGGGTACTAAATAAATTTCCTTTCGCCTTGAACTTAACACCTAAATATGACCATTCCTTTACTAATCTAACCCTTTTACCCTTAAAACTAAAATTAACATCCTTCTCAAGTCTACCACATTTACGGAATACTAACACTACGGTTTTATCCACATTCAGTTCTAACTTTTTCCTATCCAAATAATCACCTAAAATATCAAGTAATTTCTGAAGGTTCCTTTGTGAATCGGCAACCAAAACAATATCATCTGCGAACAACATCATACAAATGGAAACAATATCTAAACTCACCATTGGCGCCTCCTTCTTTTCCATAAATGCCACTACAGAATTTTTAAACAGGGCGAATAATTTAGGAGACAATGTGCAACCCTGTTTAACACCTTTATATCTTCTAACCACCCTTGAAACTTGCCTACCAACTATCACAACCACTTAAATAGCGACGAAGACCACACTGCCTCTCCATCATAAACAATAAGTAGAACAACAGGGAAATTTGTATAGAAGACAGTGGAACAAAACTTTAAATGCATATTTCGAACCTATATCCAAGGGCCGTCCTCAGCAAAACAAACGAAGAGAATAAAAAACAATATAAAAGAAACTTACACTAAAATTCAATCATTAAAACTGAAAAGCGTTTTTTTTTTTTTTTTTAAACAGCCCGAAAATCATTATTTCAAGGAAGTTAAACCAGGACTGGTACACCAAGCGAAGTGGACAAAGAAAAATTCATTCAAATGGAATAAAAATACTTACAGACGAGCTTTTAAAGCTAATCTCGCCTTCTTGGCAGCCAGCCTAGATGTTCTATTCGTAAATGGTTGAGTGGAGTTATTTACTGGTTTTTAATATAATTAGTTAAATCATTTTTAATTAAGTTTGTGTATTGGGCATTAAGCGAATATTCCCCCAAATCTCTATTTAAAGCAATATGACTGTTTATTTTGATTTTAATTTCAATTGCCTCTCGAACAACCTGTTTTATGCCTAAATCATTGCTAATAAGGCAAGTTTCTTCAAAAAGCATTTTATGACTAGCGTTATCATATATGTGACTGCTTAAAGCAGAATCAAAGGAAATATATGTATTATTAGAATTTAAAGCTTTAGTTATGTCATCTTTGTGTTGTTGTAGGCGTTTTTCTAAATTTTGATGGTTTCTACCAACATAAAAATGGCCACAGTCACATGGTATTTGATAAACCCCTCTTTGGCGAGTAACTGGGGTCATATGTTTACCAGAATTTAGCAAATTCATGATTAATAAATTTACTTGTAAATACGACATAAAAATTATTTTGTTTGTAAACCTTTTTTTAAACTTGTAGTGACTTTTGGAATATACAGAAGGTAAATTATATTTGATGGCTTGACGGTAAATTCACATTGCAGTTCATCTGTGATGTAAGATTCAGAGCAAATGTTTAGGGCACGGTCAACAAGAGATGTAACAACACCTCTTTTAGCTTGTGGGGGGTGATTGGATTTAAAATGTAGATATCTGTAATTTTTGTGGGTTTTCTGTAAATTGTAAAGTCCAGTTTATCAATGTTACGAATAACTAATACATCCAGAAACTGTAATTTATTTGCATTTTCAATTTCTAAGGTAACTTGTAAATTTCGGTCATATGTATTAAGGTGATCTAGAAAGCCCCTAAGTTCCTTTTCCCCATAATTTCAGAGCGATATTACATCATCCATATAGCGCCCCCAATACTCATGTTTTAAAAAATATGAATTTAAGGCCCAATTCTCAAGATATTCCACATAACTGTTCGCTAATAACCCGGATAGCGGCGCACCCATAGGGAGACCATTTTTTTGTTCATAAAAAGAATTACAGAACTGAAAATACATTGAATACTTATTACAAATTTTGACTAGGGACATTAAAACCTCACAATCTATTCTTGTTGTTGAATCTTCAATTAAACGATAGTTTTCTTCTATTTTATTTTTAATAACTGCTCAGATATTGCTACATCAATATTTGTGTACATAGAAACTATGTTAAAACTACTTACTATTGTATTTTCTGAAATGCTTGCACTTTTAAGTTTTTCTACTAAATCTATCGAATTACATATGTACGATTTTTGGGAGTAAAGTAAAGGTTTGAAGGCTATACATAACCACTTTCCATTATTGAAAGCAACGTACATGCTACAATTGGCTTTAAGGGAATACCTTGATTGTGTAATTTCGGTAAACCGTAAAACTTTGGGCAAAAGCTACCTCGGGGGAGAGATTTATTATACAATTGTGGGGTGATTTTGTCATTTTGGTTTTGATTCCTTAATTCGGTTATAATTTTATTCGCAAACTTATCAGTATGGTCGTGAGTTTTGGAAGTATATGTATTTGTGTCATTTAAGTGTGAATAAATTTTATTGTCGTAATTTTTTCTAATAAATTATCAACAAAAAAATGGTCTTCCTATGGGTGCGCCGCTATCCGGGTTATTAGCGAACATTTATGTAGAACACCTTGAAAATTGGGCCTTAAATTCATATTTTTTAAAACATATCTATTGGGGGCAATGTATGGATGATGTAATTTTGCTTTGGAATTATGGGGAAAATGAACCTAGGTGTTTCCTAGATCACCTTAATAGTTATGATCAAAATTTACAATTTACCTTAGAAATTGAAAATGCAAATAGATCACTGCTTCTGCATGTATTAATTATTCATAGCACTGATAAATTGGCCTTTAAAATTTACAGAAGACCCATACAAAATAACTGATATCTACATTTTAAATCCAATCACCCCCTACAAATTAAAAGAGGTGTTGTTACATTTCTTGTTGACCGTGCCCTAAACATTTGCTCTAAACCTTACATCTCAGATGAACTAAATTTTATTAGAGATATACTTTTTGGAAACGGTTATCCTATTGTCTTTATTAACAATACAATTAGTCGAAGATTGGCAAGACATTCCCGTAAAATTAAGGGTCTTTTACAATGTGAAGTTCCCGTCAAGCCATCAAATATAATCTACCTTCCATATATTCCAAAAGTCGCTATAAGTAAAAAAAAAAGTTTGCACACATTTAATTTTTATGTCATATTTACAAGTAATTTTAAAATCATGAATTTCCTAAATTCTGGTAAAGATATAACCCCAGTTACTCGCCAAAGAGGGGTTTATCAAATACTATGTGACTGGGGCCATTTTTATGTTGGTGGAACCCATCAAAATTTAGAAAAACGTCTACAACAACACAAAGGTGACATAACTAAAGCTTTAAAGTCTAATAATACAAATATTTCCTTTGATTCTGCTTTAAACAGTCACATATATGATAACCCTAGTCATAAAATGCTTTTTGAAGAAACTTGCCTCATTAGCAATGAGTTAGGCATAAAACAGGTTGTTCGAGAGGCAATTGAAATTAAAATCAAAATAAACAGTAATATTTCTTTAAATAGAGATTTCTGGGAATATTTGCTTAATGCACTATACACAAACTTAATTAAAAATGATTTAACTAATTATATAAAAAAAAACAGTAAATAACTCCACTCAACCTGTTACGAATAGACCATCTAGGTTGGCTGCCAAGAAGGCGAGATTAGCTTTAAAAGCTTGTCTATAAGTATTTTTATTCCATTTGAATGAATTGTTCTCTGCCCACTTGGCTTGGTGTACCAGTCCTGGTTGAACTTCCTTGAAGTAATGATATTAGGGCTGTTTAAAAAAAATACTTTTCAGTTTTAATGATTGAATTTTAGTGTAAGTTTCTTTTATATTGTTTTTTATTCTCTTCGTTTGTTTGCTGAGGACAGCCCTTGGATATAGGGTCGAAATATTCATTTAAAGTTGTGATCCACTGTCTTGTATACAAATTTCTCTGTTGTTCTACTTATTATTTATCACAGCCACTCTAGTAAACCTATACATTTGAACTAGAACTAACACAAATGGGGTTGGGAGACCTATCTCTGACAAACTTTCCATTAATAGAAACCTACAAACGCTATCAAAAGCTCCTTTAATATCTATAAATGCCGTTTATAACCTTCCGTTTCTAGCACTAGTATATTTATTGAACGTTTACGTTTGGATTCGGGCCCATTCATATTTTTCCGCTATGGTGGCGCTATTTGCAACTTTGACCATGTTCTATAGGTTTCACCCGGTACAGTTTATTGGTCAAAAGTAAGATATAGGGCGAACCCATGCCAACCAATGAAATTCATTCTCGTTTAACATCTAGACTTGACATTTCGCCAAAGTACGAAATTTTAGCGGAGATTTGACTACGATATAAGGAGCCGACGACTTTTGGATAAGGTATATTTTGAAGTAAGATTGAAAAAAAGAAAGTAATGAAGGATCAGGAGTTTCTAGTGCCTGGTATATTTTACTTGTTTAGCTGTAAATATGAAATGCTTATTTTAAAATCAAATTGCCAGTTTTTCCCCGTCGCAGATGCTTGCGCGATATAGTTGACTCGAGTAGGCTAGCCATCTCCGGGGTGATCAAAAAATTTCTTTCTAAAGAAAGAAAATTATTTCTTAGACCACACTGCCTTTTCATTTACAAAAATGAAAAAGATAGAAATGGGTTTAATTTAAATAAAGCTTGATCCCACTCAAGAATTACGCTGTGTAAAATTCAAGAACAAACCTAGAACCGGTTATTCTTGTGTCTGTATTAAAAGACAACTTGATCGACGTAAAAATTTGGATCAAAAGGATGTTCTAATTCATATGTTCCGTACCCGAAAATTAAATTATTTTTTGTTAACGGTACATAAAAACATTTTTTTTTCTTATTAACTGAAAGAGCAGTAATAGAAGATGTCATTTCTCTAGACCTGTTTTGACTCCGCAAACCTGTCGAACCAAAACCATTTTTCGGAAAGCGAAACAAATACATACCCTAAAAATGTAATTTCAGTAGAAATGACGTGGTATTCTTCATCGTTAGAAATAGCATCGTTAGAATACCATCTTTGGTGAAATTTGGTCAACTGTTTATTGGTCAAATAAGGTCTCTTCGATTATGGAAGACAGTAGAAAAAAAATCGTACTAAATATTCGGATCAGCACCGTAAACTCTGGACAAGATTGTAGCAGAAAAATTTTTAAGCCAGTAATAAAAAAAGGTGACCCTATATTAAAAATCTATAAAACTGAGGACCAAAGGTGTTTGAAAACTAAGGCCCTTCTCAACTATTAGCCTAAGAGTGAAAATTTGGTCAACACATCCTCTACCTTTTCTAAAACCGCACTGTTCTTCTCTTAAAACTTTGTCTGTGGCATCTCTGAGTCTAGAAAGTATCATATTACTAAGTAATTTACTACCTACAGAGACCAGACTAATGCCTCAATAATTATTACACTCACTTTTATCACATTTCTTATAAAGTGGCTTAATTAAAGTTTTCCTAAAATTTTTAGGTACTTCCCCTATTTCAAAAATTATATTCATAGTCTTCAGTAACTTATTTCTAACCTCAGAGCCACCATATTTAAGAAACTCATTTACCACCTTACCAGCACCTGGAGCCTTATTATTTCTTAATCCTTTTAGTGCTGTTGCTAATTCCTCCTCACAAAACAAATCTTCCTCCGCATCCAAGGTATCACAAAGTTTTTCATTTCCCTCAATATCTTTTCTTGCAACTCTATCTCGGTTAAGCAAATTCTCAAAATGTTCGACCCATCTCTCTTTAGTTTTTTCCTTATCGCTAATTGCGGCCCATTCCTATCTTTAACTGGGCCAAGTCCGCATTGACTACTCCCTCTCAATTTGTTAACATGCCAGTACAATATTTTACTATTATGCCGTCTAGCTGCATCTTCCAGATCCTCGAAAATTTTATCCATGTCCTCCACTTCCCACCTCCTTAGTTCATATTTTAATATTTTCTCCACATTTTTTGACATTCCTTTTGTTGAAAGGACATTGAATTGCGAAAAGAGCTATATAGAAGCCTGCCTTACGCTTACGAGGAAAAATTGAAGATTTTCATGCATGGAGAAAAAATATTAAATTACTTAAAGAGCAAAAAATTAGTTAATTGCAAAAAAACTTGTATATATTTTGACAAGGGATGAAAACAATTTCATAACCCTAAAATAGAAAAACAAAAGTTTAAAACTTAGTAGAAATCATTGTTAGAAACTGGACTTGCTAAGATAATCATATATTTATGAATAGATTCAGCATGAAAAGACATTAAATTGCCTAAAGAACAAAAAACTAGTATTCTAAAACCTTACAAAAGAAAACCTTACAAATCGTTGTAAGAAATGGGATTTGCTTTCATAATCAAATATTTTTGAATAGACAGAAGTATGAAAAGACATTGAATTGTGGAAAGAGCAAAAGTTAAGTAGAAATCGTTGTTAGAAATCGGACTTGCTGTAATAATTAAATATCTTTTAATAGATTGCAGTGTAAAAAGACATTTAATTAAGCAAAGAGAAAAAAAACTGAAAATATTTGTACATATTTTATGAATGGATTAGGACAATTTAAAAACCTTAAAAAAGAAAACCAAAAGTTTGAAGCATAATAGAAATCGTTGTTAGAAATTGGACTTTGATGTTCTTAAACGATAATCTTGATAATTCTAATTGATAACTTTGACAATCTTAATCGCTTTGATAATCAAATATTTTGGAAAAGACACAAGATTGAAAGATATTAAACTATACAATGAGCAAAACGCTGTTAATTGGGAAAATATTTGTATATATTATAATAAGGGATTACAAAAATTTAAAAACCTTAAAAAATAAAACCAAAAGTTTGGAGCATAGTTGATATTGTTGTTAGGAATCAGACTCTCTTTAACAATCAAATATCTCTATAAATAAAACTCCACAGCTAAGTCCAATATATGCAATGGTTTGCTTTTCTAATGATAGTCCTTTAATCTAAACTATGGACTAAAGTTCGTTCTTTAATATAAGCAAATCACAATCCTATCAGTGACAATTTTGTTTTTATATAAGAAATCTGGGAATATTAACTATAGATGCTAAGAAAATATTCTTTTTTTTTGCTAAATTTTCGCTTAAAATTTGACAACTTCATCTAATTATTACTTGATTTATTAATAAGACTTTTAAGTATGTTCTGGATTGTGATGAATATTTCAGGAATGACAAAGAGTAATTATTTGATACTTTGAGGAAATATAAAGGGGGTATTGAACTAAATCAAAATGCACTATATGCATCCAGGTGGCCAGAAGGACGTTTTTGTATTGTCTCTGGAACGGCAAGGAGTATTAAGTTGAAATTTCCATAGAATATTGAGGAGGTTGTTGGATTATATTAAAACTCAAAATGTGCATCCATCTTGTCAAAGGGGCTTATGTGCAATATCTCAGGAACGGCTAAGGCTATTAAGTTCAAACTTTTAGTGGATGTTGAACTTTTTAGTGAATGTTGAGTCGTGTTTTTCTTCTTATTTTGTGCAATGTTGTTGCAAAACATAGTGAAAAGTCATATTAACCACTATTTTATGAGCTATATTCATTGAGAAGTCCCAATTCTTTGGGTCAAGACAAATTCAAAATATTTACTACAAAATCTAAAAGTTCGCATAAAATGAAAAAAGTTCTTAGAAAATTGAAACTAGTTCTTTACAAAACAGAATAATTCTTACCAAACAAAAATAATTCTCATAATATACAAAATAATTTTGTATATAATAAATATAAGATAATCTAGTATAAGATATAGTATGATTGTTTCAAAATTTAATATAGTTCTCATAAAACAACAATAATTCTTGCAAAATTCAATATAGTTCTTACAAAACAAAAATAATTCTTAAAAAACAAATAGTTCTTGCAAAATTCAATTTACAAAACCAAAATAATACATTCAAACACAAAATAGTCCTTACAAAGTTCAATATAGTTTTTAAAAAAAACGTAATAGCTGTTACAAAATTCAAAATATTTACTACAAAATAATTCTTACAAATACAAAATAGTTCTTACAAAACAGGATATTTTTTATAAAATACAAAATAAGACTTATAAGATTCAATATAGTTTTTACAAAATACAACTCTTGTTCATTCTTTCCTTCGTTACTTCTAATGGGGCACTGGGATATCGTAACAGTGTTTAAGGGATCATTTGACAGAAAATTGGTGTACACACATGCTTTTGTAATAAACTCAGCACCATGTTTAAAATAAAATCAATTTTTTGACAAAAAACTGCATCTTCGTATACAAGATGAAGAATGACGTCATAACCAGAGCTTACAACCATACATAACGTACAAGTAAAAACTACATTATGACGCTAGTTATAATGGCGTCATACCGTCAATAAATAGAAAGAACTAAAAAGCGTCAATGTTATTTAATTGTGAACAGCTTTAAAGCAAAAATGTCAGAAAATGACGTTAAGACTAAGCTGGATGATTTTTCTAAGATAATAGTCAAAGCTGAGTGCATGTACATCCCATTACATGAACAAGAAATTAAAGTTGACAGTGGTACTGTCCTTTATAAAAAGAAGATAGAAAGAGTAAAAGAAGTCGTTACCGAGCAGGAGTTGGAAAAAGAATCAGAGGAAATTGTTGAACCTTCTACTTTGAAGAAGGTGATTGGAGCTGGAAAAGATACTACTCTTACTTCTCTAGCCTCAAAGAAGACTATTAAAATTAAGTCAGGAACTGAAGTTAACAGTATTTATATGCCTGATGAAAACACGATGACAAAAAGAAAAGAAAAAATTACCGAGGCCATTCAGTTAGGACTTTCCCGAGCGGTCGGAGGACTTGCAGTAAAGCTAGAGAGGGACTTGCAAAAAGAAGACTTTTCAACCGTTAAGACTAAGGAACATTCCAAATTTACTTTTAAAACATATGCTCCAGCACCATTTGAACATCTTAGAAATTTGTTTGGGATCCAATCTAGTGATTACTCAGGATCCCTGGTAGATGGATCGTTGAAAGAACTTAAAAACCCAGGTGCCAGTGGAAGCATGTTCTTTGTAACAAAAGATGACAAATTCATCATTAAAAGCGTGCAGAAGAAGGAAGGAAAGTTTCTGCAAAAACATTTACCTGGATATTGTGAACATTGCGAAGATTTAGTGCAAAATCCAAATACTTTACTACCCAAATTTTTTGGTTTACACTGCTTTTGGTTTACACTACCCAACGTAACTACAAAAAAATCAGATTTTTAGTAATGAATAATATATTTCCGACTGGTATCCAGTTGCATGAAAAATACGACTTAAAAGGATCTACTCAGAAACGAAAGGCTTCCAAGGAAGAAAGAACAAAGAAATCTCCCACTTTCAAGGATCTTGATTTCATAGAAAAGCATCCGGAAGGACTCCTATTGGAAAGCGAAACCTATGACGCCCTCATTGAAACGATGGAAAGAGATTGCAAGGTGTTAAAGTTACTGAAGGTAATTGATTATTCGCTGCTTGTTGGTGTGCATAATATCTCAGAAGCAGAAAATGAGCCAGTTATTGAGGAGGTGGAAAAAGACGACCAGATTGATATCAAAGACTCTCTAAGGCCACCTTTAGCGAGGTCCAAATCAATTAATTGCCAGCAGCATGTTGCTAACACCACTGCCTTAGAATGTGTTCAAGCTCATAAAAAAGAAGAAGAAAATGATTTCCCGTCCGGTCCAATCTATGCATGGAATAAAAATGGAGATCGTCTAGCCCTTTATATTGGCTATATTGATATTCTTCAGCAATATGGCATCAAGAAGAAGTTGGAGCATGGATTCAAATCTCTAATTGCTGATGGTAATAGTACTAGCGTGCAGAGACCAGATTATTATTCCAAGCGCTTTTTAGAATTCATGAAGTCCAGAGTTTTCAGGAAAATCGAAGATTCCCAATCGAAGAAGAAAGCTGTGAACGGAAAGCAGACCCTAATTGGAGTAAAAGGTTCAGACCACCGTTTGGCTTAGTTGTACCTGTAGCTGCTGACTTAGTTGGACCCGCAACTGTTGGCATATTGAACCTGCAGTTGTTGGCTTAGCTGTACCTACATCTGTTGGCTTAGTTCTACATCTTCTAGTGATCGTCTTTTAATATAATATTAATATTAAACTTCTGTTTCTTAGATTTGCGGTCAATACTGAAACGAGTCGCTCTTACTATACAGTTCGTTACCTTGAACTGTTTTATACAGTTCGTTACGACGAACTGTATGAAACATTGCTTGATAAATTTTTCAGTCTTTTTGCTTTAGCTGTATGGATTTATTTAAAATGAAATGTAGCCTGGTATAACGTCAGATATACCACATACCTCTTTTTCTTTTCTCTATTGCATCAGTTACTATGAGATAGACTTCGGCCCTTACTGTAATTTTTTTAAAACCCCCCAGACATTACTGCATTTTACATAATAATGAATAATTATATAAAATGAAACCGTATTGTTAAGCACCATTTATGATGAACTATATCGGTCCTTTATGTAAACTTCATTAATTTATATTATAGTTAAGTGGCCTATAAAATTTAGCATAGGCAAGAGGTCGTTCATTATTATAACTATCTGTGGAAGAAAAAAAAGAGAAAAAACAAATGCCGTTTCAGCAGAATGCTGTTGTAGCTGCCACTTTTGTTGATTTTCAAGCAAGTATATTTCCCTTGTTGTTCAAGCCAAGGGATGGAAATTTTCTCTATAGAAGTTTTGGACAACGCGGTTCTAATAGTTTACTTCTTGTTTTGACCTGACTCTATTTTTGGAGATATTGGTTACTTTAGTTTTACTACGGGGCGTTGCTTACATATTATCATATCTATATTATAGGTCTCAAAGAGTACAATGGTAACTATCCCTGCGTGTCATGCGGAAGACCCGGGTTCGATTCTGCGTCGGAGAAAATTTTTAATATATTGAATTTAAAGTAGTATCTCTTAAAATTAAAGTTTAAAAAAGAAACTCAGTTTAGCTACCTCCTAGCTAAATATAATAGCTGTAATATAAATTAATATAGGCAAGAGGTTGTTCTTTATTATAGGACAGGCTAATAAATCGAGATGGTAATATAGAATCTTCACTATTTTCCATACAATCTAGGTTAAGAGGATCACGCAAGTATTTTCAATCACTTTCAGGTAAATGTAAAAGCAATGATAGAGCAGGAAGGTTGGCGAATCTTATTCATTACACTAGCATGTCCCGAATAGTATTCTCCTGACTTTTTTAGTTACAAAATATTTTTAACCCAATTAATTTTCTTTAAATTGAGCCATTCAACAACTCTCTACGATTTTCCAGTGCCAAGCTATCTGTGGAAAAGAAAGAAAAAAAAATATGCCGTTTAGGCAGAATGTTGTAGTAGCTGCCACTTCTCTTGATTTTCAAGCCAATATATTTCCCTTGCTTTTCGAGCCAAGGGACAGAAAGTTTCCTATACAGAGGTTTTGGACAAGGTGGTTCTAATGGTGTACTTTTTGTTTTGATCTGACTCTTTTTTTAGGAGTTCTTGGTTTTTATATTTCTTAGCATAGGACGTGATCGTCTCTTACTAGGTTGCTAGCTACCACTGCAACCTGGATAAATTTCACTTAGTGTATTAGCAGATTAACTTAAAAAAAATTTCCACGAAAGAAGTTTTTCAAAGAAAAGTAAAGAGCTATATTAAACCAAAGATGAGCAGCACTAAAGTCAAATAATTTTTCAAGTGTAAAACTACCTTAAGTCACCAGCAATAAATAAATGAAAACGAAAAACGAGCAGAAACTAGGAGGAGTAGTACTAATGCCCCCCTGTCTTCAACAGACTCGAATGTAATTTGCACTTTACTTTTATCAACCCTTATTTCGAGCTTAATGTTTTTATTTGTTAAATCAAGAAAACATTTTAAATATGCTTTGTTTTCAGTAAATTGAAAATTTTGTTCGAGTCTTTAGAAGGCATGGGAGCATCAGCCCTACTCCTTTTAGTTTCTGTTTGTTTTGAGTTTGACTCGGTTATTTATTGTAATTTCTGTTTGTTTTGGTTTAATTTATTTATTGATGGCGATTTACAGTAGTTTTACCCTTGAAAATTATTTGACCTCATTTTTGTCATCTTTGGTCCAAATTAGCTCATTACTTTTCTTTTAAAAATTTCTTTTGTGGAAAATTTCTCTTTAAGTGACATAGTCTTTTTCATTGGTTAAGAACAGAAAATTTTAAATCTTTTTGGGTTTTCTCAATAAGAATCTAGATTTTGGCTTGTTTTTCATATATTAGACATTATTTTTCAAATATTCCACAACTTTTAATAATATGTGCCCCTTTGAAAATCGGGATACACATAGTATATTTTGATTTAGTTTCACAACTCAGCTTTCCCAAAGAAAACAAAAACTTAATACCCTATTCCACTCCTAAGACATTGTATCTATTCTATTTTGAAAACCGGGATGCACTTACACTTTTTGATTTAATTAAATAGTAAGAGAAGCAGTTGCCTAATAGCAGTAGCCCTGAAAGTTTCAACTTAAAACCCTAAGTCGTTCTTGAGATATTGCTGAGACGTTTTATTGATAGCCAGAATGCACAAAGGGTCTTTTGATTTGGGTTTCAAGCAACATAAGCTTTCCCCGAAAATTTTATTTTTTATCCTTTCTCAGTCCTAATATATCCCCTTTTAATATCTTGACAACTTGGTCTATTTTGACAACCTGGATGCACTTATTCTAGTTTGATTAAGTTCAATAGTAGCTGTAATCGTAATAGAAAGAGTAGCAAAAAATATGGTAATATTGGTAGCCCTAGAACTTCCAGCTTAATACCCTAAGACGTTGATGGGATATTGCTAAGACAACCTTTTGATAGCTCACATGTACATAGTGTGTTTTGATTCAGTTCAACACCACCCTCACCCTTCTCTTTTAGTACCCTTAGTATTAGCAATAGTAATAGTCATAGTAGCAAAAGTAATAGTATGAGCAATGGGAGTATTATTAGTGATAGAAGTAGTAGTATTGGTAGTAGTAGCAGCAATAGTGTTCACTATGTATCTTTTTGGTCTAATTCAACATCCCCTCCTTATACCCTGATATTTCCAACTTAATATTTTAATCTATTGCTGAGATATTGCTGATATAGCTTTTTGATAACCTGCATGCATATACTGTGTTTTGATTTAGCAAAAAGTCCCCCTCAACAGTCTCGGAAATTTTGCACATTTATGCTATGTGCAAAGTACTACGTAGCAGTAGTACTGCTACTATTTGAAGTAGTAGTATGTACTTAGTACTTTTTTGATAGTTCAACATACCCCTCAACATGCCCTGAAAGTTTCAACCTAATACTCTAAACCGTTCTTTAGATACTGCTGATACAACCTCTTCACAGTCTGCATACCCATCGCGTGTTTCAATTTAATTTAATTCAACCCCCCCCCCAAAAAAAAAAAAATCCTGAAAATTTGTCCTTAATCCCCCTAGCCTTAATAGTAGTATTAACAGTAGCAGTAAAAGCAACAGTAGTATGCACATAGGGTTTTTTGGTTAGTTCAACATACCCCTAATCATGCCCATGAAGTTTCAACATAATACTCAAGACCACTCCTAAGATATTGTTGATACATCTTTCTGACAACCTGCATGCACAGAGTGTGTTTTGATTTAGCTCAGCATCCCCCAAAACATTCCTTGAGAGTTCCATCTTCCTACCCTCAGTTGTAGTAGTTGCAGCAATAGTAGAAGAAGTAGTAGCAGTAATAGTAGTAGCAGTACACACAGAGTACCTTTTGTTAGTTCAACATCCCTCTCAGCACTCCTTGAAAGTTTCAACTTAATACCCTAAGCTGTTCCTAAAAAATTGCTCATACGTACTTTTGGCAACCTGGAAGCACATAGTGCGTTTTGATTTACTTCATCATCCTCCTAAATATTCCCTGAAAGTCTCGCCTCAATACCCTTAGCCTCAGTAGTTGTAGTAGTCGTAGCAGTAGTATTAATGTTAACATACAGATATTGCCTTTTGGCTAGTTCAACATCCCCGTCAACATACCGTGAAAATTTCAACTTAATACTCAAAACCGTTCCTAAAATATTGCTTATATGTCCTTTTGAAAATTTGCATACAAGCAGTGTGTTTTGATTTGTTGAAACTCCCTCTAAGAATTCCCTGAAAGTTTCACCCTAGTACCACTAGCTTTACTAGTAGCCGTAAGCACAGCAGTAGTAGTGGTAGAAGCACGCACACAGCGCCTTTTGATTAGTTAATAAAAAAAACAAGTTTTTGAAACTGAAAGTAAGGAGCGACATTAGAACTTAAAACGAACAGAAATTATTCCGTATATGAAAGGGGCTGTCCCCTCCTCAACGCCTTGCTCTTAACTCTAAAGTTTTTTTTTGTTTTGAAAAATAAAGTTGTGATACAGAGTCAAACTTTAGCGTAAAGAGCGAGGCGTTGAGGAAGGGACAGCCCCTTTCATATACGGAATAATTTCTGTTCGTTTTAAGTTTTAATGTCACTCCTTACTTTCAGTTTAAAAAACTTGTTTTTTTTTATTTAATGCAGCTTTTATTTTGGCTAACCGTCATTGAATAAGTAAACAAAATTTGCATAAAAATTTTACTTTTCTTTTGCTAAATGGATGTCTTTACAAATTAACTTACGTAACTAACTTCTATATTCGTATATTTTTTCTTCTGGCAAAAAATACAAAGTTGCAGATTTTTGCAGATATGAGCTTGAAAACTATGTAATAGGTTTTCCTGATACGCTGAATCTGACGGTTTGTTTTACATTAAAATTCATTCACTTTAAGGGGGTGTTTCCCCCCTCTTTAAAAAATTAGTTAAATTTTCTCAGGCTTGTATCCTTTGATGAGTAATACTAAACATAATTAAATTTATATATTTATAATCAGCATCATAAACACATTCTTTTGATACATTTATTGACATCAAAATTCCGTTTTTAAAAGTTTCGATTACTATTAAGCCGTATCGCTTGTTTTTTTTATCGTTTTTTTATTACGTATATGTTATTACGTATATGAGGGGGTTCTCCCCTTAGTCAATACCATGCTCCTTATGTTAAAAGTTAAAAAAAAATTTAATTCACAAACCCCTGAATCAAAAAGGCCATTTATTTGGAATAGATAGCTCTTTTGAAAGCACTAAAAAAAACTGTAGTGTAAAGAGCGAGGTATTGACTTGGGGGAGAACCCCCTCACATACCTTATAATTTCTGTTTGTTTTAAGTTCTAATGTTGCTTCTTACTTTCAGTTGAAAAAACTTGTTTTTTTTATTTAATTTCTGATCGTTTTTTAAATAATGCTTGGAAATCCGGTCCCCCTTCATAAGAACGTCCCTTACCCCAAAGAAACATCCTCCACGGAAAGATTATCCAGAGCAACCCCCTCCTCTAGCCCCCCCCCCTCCAGAAAAAATCCTTCTTGGAAATGTCTGTATACTTCCCAATAACCAATTAATAATGCTAGCAAGTCTGGCGCCCCCTTCATGGCAATTTCCCTTCCCCCATGAAAACTTCCTTCATGGAAAGATCCTCCAATATAACCCCCGGCCCACCCCTCCCTCCCACTACAAGAAAAAAAACCCTCCTGAAAACTTCTGTATACTTCCCAATATCCGATACTATATGTTAACATTGGGTAAACTTCATAACTTTTAGCCCTCCCCCTAGGGACTTCGGGGGATTAAGTCATCCTAAAAGACATATTTATCATATTTTCGACCATGCTGAACAAACTGACTATCTCAAAATTTTGATCGGGTGACTTTGGGGAAAAAATAAGTGTGGGAGGGGGCCTAGTTGTCCTCCATTTTTTTGGTCACTTAAAAAGGGCACTAGAACTTTTAATTTCCGTTCCAATGAGCCCTCCTACGATATTCTAGGACCACTGGGTTGATACGATCACCCCTGCGAAAAAAAAAAAACAACAAATAAACACACATCCGTGATCTTTCTTCAGGCAAAAAATGCAAAATTTCACATTTTTAAAATAAGAGCTTGAAACCTCTACAGTAGGGTTCTCTGATACGCTGAATATGATGGTGTGATTTTCATTAAGGTTCTATAACTTTTGGGGGGTCTTTCTCCCTTTTTTTGAAAATCAACCAAATTTTCTCAGTCGTTTAACTTTTGATGGGTAGCACTAAACTTGATGAAAGTTATATATTTGAAATCAAAATTGAAATCTGATTCTTTTGATGTATCTATTGGTATCAAAAACCCGTTTTCTAGAGTTTCGGTTACCATTGAGCCGGGTCGCTCCTTACTTACAGTTCGTTACCGCGAACTGTTTGAAAAATTCAACTAAATTACCCTGACACTTTTAACACAATGTTCTAAGCCCTTCCTGAGATATTACTGAAACACCCTTTTGAAAATCTACATGGTCATGTTGTGTCTTGGTTTGTTTCAAAATCTTCCTAAATATTCCCTGAAATTTTCATCTTAATATCCATAGCGTTAGTTACAGTCGCAGAAGAAATAGTAGTTATAGTAGTAATAGTAATATTAGTTGTGCTAGAAGTAGTGGTATTAGAAGTAGCGTACACAAATTGCCATTGGTAAATTGATCATCCCCCTTACCATTAAGTACTGATTCGGTTTATTTTTTGAGAATTTAGCACCAAGGCATTTAGTTGGCTCATTTATGTCCACGTTTCTAAGTATTAATTAAAAAAACTTTCCAAAAAATAAGTTTTTCAAATAAAAGTAAAGGACATTTTAAACTTAAGCTCAGCATATACAAATACCTTTTAAAATTCAAACTCAAAACGACCAGAAATTATTATTAAAGAATAAATGAAACCCAAAACGAACAGAAATTAAATAAGCAATCATAGCAAAAACATACAACAAGTAATAATAGAAATGAATAAATAGATCTTGAAGCGAGTAATGCTTAGATTGAATATGAATATCAAGCTTAAAATGAAAAGAGTATTTTCCTATTGAAGTAAAAATGAAACTTAAACGAAAAGAAATTAAATAAACAATCAATGCAAACAAACATACAATAGATATTAATGTAAAGTAATAACTAAATCTTAAAACGAGTTAAACTTAAATTGAATCCGCAAATCAAGCTTGAAACGAACAAAAATCACCACAAACAAGAGTTTGAGTATGACCTCCTTCTCTGACTTTAAAAGTCTAAGAAATACTGCGTCATTGGCGCTTTACTGAAAACCAATTTTATTACAAATATCTTCTTTTGTACTTAATATTGAAAATAAACATTAAAATTATAGTAAAATTTTGAACTGATGAGCTTTCAGCAATTAATATCAATATAAATCAAATATTCAGTTTAATTTATTATTTTTTTTTCTAAAGTTGTACAAGACGAATAAAATTTCACTACAAACAAGAGTTTGAATACTGCCCCCCTCCTTAACTGTAAATAAAAACAAAAAACTTACTGCGTCATTGGCACTTAATTGAAAATGAATGATATTACAAATATTTTCTTTTTTACTTCTTTCAGTATTGAAAATAAATATACAATTATAGCGAAATAAATTCTTGAACTGATGGATCTTTCAACAATTAATATCATTATTCATCAAAGATTCAACTTGATGTGGTTTATACTGTCCAAGACTGTTCAAGACGCATATAGTTTTCAGTAAAGCGTCAATAACGCAGTAGGTTTTAGACGTTTACAGTGAGAGAAGGAGGTCATACCTAAACTCTTGTTTGTGATGATTTTTGTTCGTTTCAAGCTTGATTTGCATATTCAATTTAAGTTTCACTCGTTTTAAGATTTATCTATTAACTTACATTAATGTAAGTTAAACTGTATATTTGTTTGCATTGATTGTTTATTTATTTTCTTTTTCTTATTAAGTTTCATTCATATTTCAAAAGGAAGATAATTTTTTTCATTTTAACTTGATATTCATATTCAATCTAAGCATTACTCGCTTTAAGATTTATTGATATATTTACATTACTACTTGTTAAATGTTTTTGCTATGATTGCTTATTTAATTTCTGTTCGTTTTGGGTTTCATTTATAGTAATTTCTGGTCGTTTTGAGTCTGAATTTTAAAAGGTATTTGTACAATTAATATCATTATTCATCAAATATTCAATTTGATGTTGTTTATCAAACAGTTCGTGTAACGAACTTTAAGTAAGGAGCGACCCGGCTCAATGGTAACCAAAACTCTAGAAAACGGGTTTTTGACACCAATAGATACATCAATAAAATCAGATTTCAATGCTGATTTCAAATATATAACTGTCATCAAGTTTAGTGCTACCCATCAAAAGTTACGCGCCTGAGAAAATTTGGCTGATTTTCAAGAAAAGGGGGAAAGACCCCCTAAAAGTTATAGAACCTTAATGAAAATTACACCATCATATTCAGCGTATCAGAGAACCCTAGAGGTTTCAAGCTCCTATCTACAAAAATGTGGAATTTTGCATTTTTTGCCAGAAGAAAGATCACGGATGCGTGTTTATTTGTTTTTTGTTTTTTTGTTGTTTTTTCCCCCAGGGGTGGTCGATAGAACTTAAAACGAACAGAAATTATAACGTATGTGAGGGGGTTCTCCCCCGAGTCAATACCTCGCTCTTTACGCTACAGTTTTTTAGTGCTTTCAAAAGAGCTATCTATTCTAATTAAACGGCCTTTGTGATTCAGGGGTTTGTGAATCAAAATTGTTTTTAACTTTTAACGTAAAGAGCGTGATATTGACTAAGGGGAGAACCTCCTCATATACGTAATAACATATACGTAATAAAAAAAACATTAAAAAACAAGCAATACGGCTCAATAGTAATCGAAACTTTTAAAAACGGAATTTTGATGTCAATAAATGTATCAAAAGAATGTGTTTATAATTCTGATTCTACAAATATAATTTTTTTTAAGTTTATTAGTACTCATTAAAGGCTACGATTCTGAGAAACTTTAGCCGATTTTTGAAAGAGGGGGGAAAAATCTCCTACAAGCGAAAGAATTTTAATGACAAACACACCTTCAGATTCAGCGTATCATAAAACTCTATTTCATAGGTTTCAAGCTCATATCTGCGAAAATCTGCAACTTTGTATTTTTTGCCAGAAGAAAAATGTACGAATATAGAAGTTAGTTACGTAAGTTAATTTGTAAAGACATCCATTTAGTAAAAGAAAAGTAAAAATTTTATGCAAATTTTGTTTACTAAAAGCTGCATTAACTAAAAAACGATCAGAAATTAAATAAAAAAAACAAGTTTTTTAAACTGAAAGTAAGGAGCGACATTAAAACTTAAAACAAACAGAAATTATTCCGTATATGAAAGGGGCTGTCCCCTCAACGCCTCGCTCTTTACGATAAAGTTTGATTCTGTCTCACAACTCTACTTTTTAAACAATATAAAACTTTAGCGTAAAGAGCGAGGCGTTGAGGAGGGGACAGCCCCTTTCATATACGGAATAATTTCTGTTCGTTTTAAGTTTTAATGTCGCTCCTTACTTTCAACTATTTTTAATGAAATGACCATACGTAAAGGTGTTTTTGTTATGTGATCTTTCCACTAATTTAACAAATGGCTACCTCAAATTTTTATCAGATGTATTTGGGGAAAAAGGGCTTGGGGGACGAGTTGCTCTCTGATCCTTTTGACTCTTAAAAAAGGCACTAGTACTCTCGATTTCCAATCGAATGAGCCCTCTTTGAAGTTTATACGACCACCCCTTCTATATGAAGTGCCTCTGGGAAAAAATAAATGGAGGTTGGGGGGAGGCTAGCTACCCTTCAATCATTTTTGACTCTTAAAAAGTGGACAACTTTCAATTTCTAATCAAATGAACCATCTAGGAATTTTATACGAGCATTCCTTCCATAACAACCGTATATGCCCCCAGGGCATAACTTACAACGCCTACCCCTGGGCCCTGGGGGCTGTGTCGACACCGGAGTTTTTTGTTATCAGAACTTTAAACTATTTTTTACAAAATGTCAATCTCAAAATTTTTATCTTATACATTTAGGGTGCGGATTGGGGGGAGCTAGTTGCCCTCTGATCTCTTTTGACTCTTAAAAAGTGAACAATAACTTTCAATTTCCAATCAAATGAGCCCTGTCCGAAGTTTATACGAGCATCCCTTCCATAAGAACTATATATGACCCTAGAGCATTATTCATAACGCCTTCTTCCGGGCCCTGGTGGGTTCCGTCGACACAGGAATTTTTCTTATGTGACCTTTGAACTAATTTTAATGAAATGGCTATTATAAAAATTTTATCGGATGGGTTTGGGAAAAAAAGGGTGTGTGAATGGGGGGGGGGGGCTAGTTGCCCTCAGATATCTTTTAATTCTTAAAAATTGAACTAGAACTTTCAATTGCCAATCAAATGAACCCCCTCTGAAGTTTTTACGAGAATCCCTTTCATAAAAACCGTATACGCCCCCAGGACAACACTTACAACTCCTATCCCCCGAGCTCTGGGGTGTGTTTTGTTATCTTATTTTGGAACAATTTCCAAACAACTGGCTATCTCAAAATTTTAGGGGGCGGGTCTGGGGAAAAAGAGCGGGGGGGGGGCTAGTTTAACTCTTTTGACTCTTAAAAAATAAACTAGAACTTTCAATTTCCAATCAAATGAGCCCTCTACGAAGTTCATACGAGCATCCCTTTCATAAGAACCATACATGCCCTTAAGGAATAACTTAGAACGCCTTCCCCTGTGCCTTGGGGGGTTCTATTAACATTTGATTTTTTCTTACCCGACCTTTGAACTATTTTTAACAAGATATCTATCTCAAAATTTTCAACAGATGGGCTGGGGGAGAGCTGCCCTTGGATCTCTTTTGACTATTAAAAAGTGAGCTCGAACTTTCAATATCCAATCAAAAGGAGCACTCTCTGAAGTTTCTACGAGCATCCCTTTCATACGAACAATATTTGCCCCAAGGATTAACTTACAACGCCTGTCCCCGGGCTTTGGGGTGTTGTGACAACACCTGAGTTTTTGTTATCTGACTTATGAGAAATTTTTAACTTAATCCCTGTCTCAAAATTTTTATTACATGCATTTGGGAAAAAGGGCCGTGGGGGGCTAGTTGCCCTCCAATTTCTTTTGACTCGAAGAAACTGAACTAGAACTTTCAATTTCCAATTAAATGAGCCATCTATGAATTTTCTACGTGCATCCCTTCAATTAGAACCATATGTTCCCCAAGGGCATAGCTTACAACACCTGCCCTCGGGTCCTCGTGGGCTGTGTTAACCCCCGAGTTTTCGTTATATGGTCTTTGAACTATTTTTAAAAACAAGCTATCTCGAAGTTCTTATCGGATACATTTGAGGAAAAAGGGGCGTGGAGGGAGGGGGCTAGGCACCCTCCAATCTCTTTTGACTCTAAAAATTGAACTAGAACTTTCAATTTCCAAGCAATTGATTCCTCTTTGAAGTTAATACGAGCATCCCTTCCATAAGACCCGTATATTCCCCCAGGGCATAACTTACGACGCCTGCCCCCGGGCCCTGGGGGGTTGTGTCAACTCCGTAGTTTTTGTTATATGATCTTTGAACTATTTTTAACAAAATAGCTATATTAAAATTTTTATTGGATGCATTTGGGAAAATAGGGTTTAGGCGGGGGGGGGGGAGGAAGCTGGTTACCTTCCAATATCTTTTGGCACATAAAAAGTTAACTAGAACTTTCAATATCCAATCAAATGAAATGTTTGATTCAAATCCAATTTGATTCAAATCAATAAAATATTTGATTCAAATGAAATATTTCAATCAAATTCGATATCCTCCTCAAAAACATATTTTCTATCTGGAAATCAACTACGCTGAACAAAGTGGCTATCTCAAAATTTAGATTGGCTGTATTTGGGGGAATGGCAGACGTGGGGGGGAGCTTGTTGCCCTCCAATCCCTTTTGACTATTAAAAAGGGCACTAGCCCTTTGAATTTCTAATCGAATGAGCCTTTTTTGAAGTTTTTACAATAACGCCTTCTTTAAAAACCTTATGTGCCCCCAGGGCATAACTCAAAACCCTTGCCCTGAGGGTTGTGGGGGAGTTTCCTGCTCAAAAACTATTTTCTATCTGGAAATCAACTACGCTGAACAAAATGCCTATCTCAAAATTTTGAAAACATAAATTGTTTTTTTCTTAGCAGCAAAAATTAACAAGAAATATATGTATATAAGTAGAGATGCCTTATTGACTCCAGGAGGGACTCCTTATTTGGGCATAGAGTCATTAGGGAGAATGATTGCGTAATCGACCTCTTTCTCCAAGGGTGTTTTGGGCAATTGCCCGCTAGGGGAGAATGTTATGATCTAGGAAACAGTATTTGTTGTTGTATGCTAGGGGAGAATGTTATGATCTAGAAATAGGAAATAGTATTTGTTGTTGTATGCTCGAGGCAAATGTTATGATCCAGAAATAGGAAACAGTTTGTTGTTGTTGTATGCTCGAGGCAAATGTTATGATCCAGAAATAGGAAACAGTTAGATCACGTGTTTCCTTCTCAACCAATCAGAGGGCCTTGCTTACATATTAGCGGCGGAGGGAATATAAGGAAAGGATTTTTGCCAAAGTTTTATTAGTCTGTGAACAGAATTCAAAGGAGTGAGAAGAACAGTTTTGACTTTACTCATTTGGATATATATTTGTGTTGATGGCGAGTGGAATGTTTACCCTATTAGAAGTTGCCTTGAGCAAATTTAAAATGAAAGATCAATTATGTTTCGCCGCTAAAGTTGATATAGCACATGCGAATAGACTTCAATGTGCTTTAAGTGCATTAGTGAATCATATCGAAGACAATAAACAGTATCGCTAATTGTACATGCTCTGTATTATTGCTGTTGTTGTAATTATTCAATAAAATTGTTTCGAAATCGAAAATGCTCCCTTTCTTTTCTGGTCAGGGCTAACGAATCAGGGGCAGTCTAGAGTCAACAGTCAGAGTGAAAGGACTGAAAAATGAATAAATTTAAGAAAGAGAGAATTAGGTCAAATCTAGTGTTTATGGAAAAACATTTGATTTTGGATGATGATTTTCTCGAGTTATCTCTTAAACGCAGGATATTCTCTCAGGGAACACTTGACAATATAATGAAAACTGATTCTCCCCCATTGGACTATTGTATAAAACTTTTAAAATATGATTCAAATGCTAATACTCAATTTATAGATACATTAATTGGAACAAAACAGAATCATATTGTGGATATACTTTTGAAAACCTTGCCAATGAATTCAATATAAATGGCTTCACCATTCGAAAAAGGTAACGTCAAAGAGTTACTCCTCTCCCCTTTCCCTCATTGAATTTATGGAGCGAGGACGATCAGTGTCGTTTCAGGTGTGAGACAGTTGACATTAGAAACCAATAATATTCTATACATGTTCATTGTGCATGCACACTCTTGGCAGTCAGACTCAATGCGAGAATTGTACAATTATTGATGACTATAGTGAAAAGTGTAAATTTTGTAATCTATGTAAATTAAATGGAGACTATGCAGTGCAAATTAGAGGATGTAATTCATGTCTTGAAGAGATTTTTGGATCTCACCTTAGAGGACACATATGCTCCAATTGTCACTGTGAAAAATGTGAACAATTGAAGAATACTTACCCCGCTTTGATTGGAAAGAATCCTAAATGTGATTTTAGTTTATTTCTACGAGATTGGTATCGTCGTGAATTTAAATTATTCTGGGAAGAGGAATCTGGTCTAAGATTAAACTGTTGGGGTAACAAGACAATATTCTTTCTGCGTCATCGCTGTGATGACACTGCCTACTATGAATATAAACCTAGTGATTTTTATTTGGCAGTTACCGAATGTGATTTACCACTTGAAAACACTGTATGTGATATTGCATCAAATAGGCAGATTGAAACTCGTGAATTTCATAATATGAATATTAATAGTATCATTGACTACACAAAGAAATATGACAAAAGTGAAGTTACATTATACTGCAGAAAGTGTGACCCTGACTTTGCAGTCAATCAAGATCAATATACAGTGAATCCAAATGATTTACCATCATTAGTGGTTCACGACAGTTGCCTATACACCGATGAAGAAATCTAAAAGTGAAGATTTAAAGACATTGTTGTATTTATACATTTTATTAATAAACAAATTCACAAACTTTTTTTAAGCACTTTACTCTTAGGGCACTGAAATCAATACTGTATAGGTCTGAGAGGATATTTTCCACTAGAAAGTCGTTCAGACGTGGATTGTCACTATAAATGTGGAGAAATTGCTTGTAAGTATAGCCGCGACATCGGAACACAAAATATAATAGTGCATGGAAGCCACAGGTTTTAGTCGTTAGATCCTGCACCCTCTTCCGATTTTGAATAATAGTTTTCCCACTGTCCTCAATATAGTTGCTGATGTGGGGTGTGTAAAATGTATAGGGTAGGCCAAGAGGATCAACAAATTCAATCGTTTTCATTGTTTGAAAGGTGCATAGCCAATGACCCGTCAGCACAGTCGATGGACTGCTATTAACAATAATCAAGGTATTGTTGACACTTTGAATTTTTCCAAGAAAGTCCGAGGGTAGACAATAGGATTTTTATTGTGACATGTAGGGATTCATATTAAATACATTGATTATTTGACTGGTGTTCATGGTGCCAAGTCTAGTAGAACACTGCCTTCGGGAGTGATTTCCCAATAGGTTTCATATTGATTTTATGAGATTAGTGCAATGCTCTCAGCCAATGGGTCGGCAAATGTACACTCTAGACGCACAGTCCCCGTACGTACTATACTCATATCCTGTGTGCCAGACAAATCCAATGCAATGATACCATGTGTTTTAGTGAACATTTCTTCGGTTATACCATTTTCAAATAGTTGCGAATCATGATCTAGAGTTTGCATGGTCAACTCATACAATGTTCTATAGGATTTATCAAAGGATAGATTGTAGAGTGGGATACCATTTACTTTGCACACAAGAGATGAAAGTCCAAACATCTCGAATTTATGTGGGCATTCAGTCCACGATCCTATTGCACCAGCGCTTTTTACAAATGCCAATGCAAGTTTCGAGGGGATTTCGCCACTGATAAAGGATGAATCGGTGAAGGTGCGTGAGCCCATGGCAATATGACGTTGATTGGTGATTGTATGAGGAACAAGTACTTTAATATTAGTTCAATTGACAGTTATTTTTTCCACTGCCGAAGCAACAGAACGCAAAAACTCCTGTTTGCGTAAATGAGGTATTGCCGAGGGAAGGGAGAAATTTACATCAGCATTGTCAGCAATTTCCTTTCTCAATATGAAATTGAATTGTGCAAGCGTCAGTTTTATATCCACCATAACATTGGGTAGCAGCCATTCGGGAATATTAAATATTTTTTAATATATTTTTCTAACTTGATGTACTTCACTAGTTGCAGCATTTTTCGGTACGTCTCTACTGTCAATATTAGCAATATATTCATAACCATTGGAGGTGCCTTTCAATTACTTAAAGGACTTTGGTGTCATCATCAAGAATTGCACATAGCTTGTATAATTTGAGAGATTGTTGCTTGTGCTCACCAGCGTGCCATTGATGTAGACACAGATTTGACGAAATAAATTATGTAGTACACAATTTTCATAGGATATCCCATCAGCTCGAATTGGCATTGTATTATCGGATTTCCGGACTTTCATTTGTAAATCTATAAATGTTGAAGACATGTCCATAAAGTGGTCTTCATTGGAAAAAATTTGAAAGTTGATATTATCAGAGAGGGGTTGTTGAGGATAAAATTGTTCATAGTATCCATGCTTGACACTCACATCAACATTTTCAGCATTGAATAGATTCAATGAGGCGGTAATTGAAGGTTGAGAATCCTTAAGTGGCAGGTAGGACATCTTAAGAGAAGAAATCTAGTTTCGATCTAATAATTTTCTTCCTGGGACTTCTGGTTACACTACGTGTCGGCTTTTTCCTTCTTTTCTTCGAAAAGAGGGATGATGTCTTTCGTTTCCGACCTGAGTAGAGACTGATGAGTGATGCATTGTTTCTTGACCTTTTTAAACCTTTACCATTTTGTTTTAATTTCTCGCCAAGGGTTCACGCACTGGACCTAAGATTTTTCGAAGCACTTTTTTTAAAATCCTTGCCCAGAGCCCCAATCGTATAGTGTAGAGGATGCAAAATCTGTCGCAGCCGGTACAAGATATTTTCTAGCCAGTGGTAGTGAAGAGCGAAACAGCTTAGCAAACCAGCTGCCAAGACCGTAGCCAGACATTGACGAGCGACCTTTGTAGTAGTCCATTCCATTGCCCTTGTTGTCTCGGACCAACAGTATAAACATAGCAGTCAATATCAGGACAAGTGAATACCACTTTTCTATTAGACATCTTGCTGTTGAACGATGGGACGAAAATGACATGTAATCACAGGCAAAACTTTTGAAATTGCTATGGGATCGCCCAATTCAGTTCTTAGTGTTAACTGACAGAGTTCCAAATAGGAAGTATTTACGAAAAGATATTAAAGATGCTTTATATTGTAGTGTTGAATATGTTCTCGATTGGTTTTTCATTCAAGAACTCGTAGGAGGGGACAGTTGAATTACCAACCCGAGATGTTTCCACAAATGAGGCGTTGAAAAATATACAAATGTCCGTGGAGAAGGCAGGCGGGTAGTCAGCAAAAATGAAATTAGTATTTCCGGCATTTTTACCGTTGATTATATTGAGCTTAAAGCCAAGAACATCCTTTAGGTTATCATTGAGAATAAACTTTTCATTGGCAATAGGTGAACTAATGTAGATCTTGCCCTCCTCCTTTGAATAGTTGAAATAAAAAGCTCCTTTTTTACGAGCGGAAATTCTTTTATTGATAGTACGACACAAATCATTCTTACAGGTGAGCTCTTCGTATGGTAATACGATTTATGGATACTCAGACTAATTGATCTTTCCAAATTTTTCTCGATCGCTAACGAGTGGTCAATCATCATATTGATCACTACAGAGTGGCCAATAACATGGTCTAATTTTTATTTCGTATTTACGATCCTTTCTCATGATGTCATAAGTATTTTTAAGAACACAATCGACAAGAGCCACTTCATACTTTCCGTCAAATTTAATGGTGGGGAAAAGTTTCGTCCAAAATTTACTTCTTTTACTCAGATTCATTGTATAGAGGATCAGAAACATTTGACATGAAAGTCACATAGAAAGCATTGGGTATTGTAAATATCTTCGGTACTGACCCAAGAATCAAAATCCGAGTTGTATCCTAGCCAGCGAACATGCAACTGTCTCTTGCCCCTACTAGTACGACTATTTAATATCTTTTCAATTTGATACATTTCGCTAGTGTTTTTAACTTTTTACAGTTCATATTCATAAGAACTGCCAAGAATCTTATCATCTTTGAGGTCTCATATTCGATAGGTTGCGGGCTCGGTGTCCAGGATTGTGGACACTTTTAAAAGGTCGGTGCTCCATAAATAATTTCCGTTTTCAAAAATATTGGTGGTTCTATTAATTCGAACAGTATCACCAACATTGAATTTCTTCTTTTTGTTCTCATTGCCATGGGAGTATTGCTTTAGAAAAGCATCAAATGTATTTTCACTGCAGTGAACTTCTCGAGGGCTAGAGTTGAACCGAGGTTGATGAGGTCGTTGGTTGTATATTTCCATGATTTTATCTAAATCATGAATAAAAGCAGATGTGTTTTTCAGAGTACAATATCTTGAAATTAATAGACGAATCGTTCTTATTAATCGTTCAGCCAATGCAGCCTTTATTGGGCTGTGACTATGATAAAGTGTTGTATTATATTTCAATAGAACCTTTTGCACATGGGGATTAACAAATTCACTGCCACAATCCAATTGAATTTTTATATTTGAATCCTGTTCAAGAATACTTTCAAATGTCCGAGCAAATCTAAAACCCTTTTTTTGTCTCTGTGGGGTTGCATGTGAAGGGCAAATAACTATATTTAGTAACACTAACATCAATTTGTAGGGTTCATTGTAACATCGTTTAATTGTGGCTCGAGTTTTAAGCTCTGTTTACAGTAATTGCAGAGGGAAAAAGGCCTTAGTTTGTTGATATTGGTTGCCACGAAGCCTTTGATTCTGGTGTAGTGTGTAACTCGGTTCATTTTCTAGATACTCTTTTGCATTTTTCAATGTGGTGCCGGAGACAACTCTAGAAAGTGTTTTGGGAGAACTTAAACTTCCCGCTTTACCAATATTTTCATTGACACTTATCAGAGCTTCATCCATTTTGAACGTAAACACATAGTGAAAAGTTCACTCCCCTTTTGCACACTGGAGGGTGAATCAATTCGTCTTCGCTTTTGACTAGCAGCCACAGGTGTTGTAAAATCAGTGATGCTAGTATTTTCAAATATTGAATATTCTTCTTTTTTAAATGATGTTGGCGTTGTTGGTGGACTATATTCTCTTAGTTTCTTAAGAATTTGCTTATTGCCAATAAGACTTTTGGGAAAGTTTGATACACTTAGAAAGGTGTATAGATTATTGTCGAAGGATAAAAGTCCTTTACGATTCGTCACCATATCACAAATTAAATCAACTAGATTATAACTTTTTCCCTGAATTATAATTCGTTTCCCTGTGCTGTCGACTTGTTGATCACCAGTTTCCAATATGAGATAAGATAATACTCTTTTACTCAGTTCTCGATAGGTGAGTGGCAATAGGTTTCCAATTTTCGATACAATTGAATTCAAGTCCTTTTCCTTTGATTGTGCAGAATCTTGAGGAGATGTTTCCTGTTTGGATGGATCGGTAACAGCGGTGGCGGGTCTCTCACAATAAGGTCTATGTTAGGCCACATGTCACAATGCATCTTGAAGTAAAAGCAGTTTTTTGTCATCGGCAATATTCTCATCATTAATGAATTTGCTAGATTGTCTTCAAAATGTTCGACGGGAAGGAGGGCAAGTTCAATTGGTGTCAATTTATATGGTTTAGCCATGCTCTAGAGAAAACTGTTTACAAGTCCTGCAATTATTGGCAGTAAAAGTGTGAAAAAGCTACCGCCTGCTTGAAGGAGTCGTTTTGTTTTTAAATTGTTACCATTGTTTTTACAAACCAAAGCGCGTAAAGTGGAACGATGTTTCTTTTTCTGTTGTATAACACCTTCTGGCAGTTGAACGTTGCCCTCAGTTAAATTTAAAAAAAAGTTCAGATATTAGATTAATGGAATCGTTGTCGATCCCGTGTTTGAGTATGGCCTTCCTAAGAAAAGGTTTTGAAGTGCTTAAAACAGAAAAAAAATGCTGTTGTTCGTGTAGTTTCTTCAGCGTCATAATGGCAACTAATAATCTTTTCTACTGTTCACCGGAAGATATACTGTAATTTCATTGTCGAAAATGTCGGTGACTACACGTAGATCCTCGGGTGTGCTCTGATTAAGATCCTGCAAAATGTAACCGTAGGGCTTGCTAGTCGCCTGAGTGTACGCTGACAACAGAAATTTTAGAGCGCCGGGGTATATCTGTTTATTGAGAGTTATGAGCGAGCTAGAATCACGAACGACTCGATAGATAATATAGATAGTGCAATTCAAAGCAAAGGCTTGCATGAATTGGCTCTGATGAAACAGGTTGTGTAGAACTAGGGGTATGGACATGTGTTCATGATGAGATCGGATAGTGAACAATTGTGGCATTTTCTATGAAACATGTTCAATGGATTCAGCCAGATACTAAATGATTAACAGTAGCTCAGGTTGAACGCAACTGAAAACATCAAGGCTCCGTTGGAAGTTTATTGGTATAATTGTTGGAATTGCTTTCATCAGAACGGTGTATTCATGCCCGAGGATATAACCATAGTAGATTTTTTTCGTTTTCTCCAAAAACATGTTATCTTACTATTGAATTATTTTTGCTGAGAGTGTTGTTTTCCTCGACCGTGAGGGACCACACAGACACGATCTGAAGGGTGTTTTAAATTGATACATGCTGTTGACAACAGTCGGACTACAACTAACTGTAAATCATACGTGTCCAATGAATAAGTAGTAGTAATAGTTTTCCCATTGATTTATCTAGTACGTTCAAGAACAACAAAAAACCAAATTTAATTGAAGCATTAATTTCAACAACATGAAAACAAATATATTTTAAATATTAGCATTGGTAAAAATGACACTTTATGTGCAATATAAATAAAAACACTTTTTGTCCATTAGCAACAATAACACTTCCTGTCTTTAAAAATTTTTCTGTACAACAACAACACTTTTTTCCATCAGCAGTAACAGCACTTCGAGTCTTTAAACACATTCCCGTGCAACAACATCAACACTTTTTTATACAACAACAAAAAACACTTGAAACATGAACTAGCATAGATGAACATTACAGTGAATTTAAAGGTGGGGTCCCCCCCTCCCTGGGAGCTGGCCACGGGACGGGCCCCCCCCCCCGGGAACCGCGGGGGTGAAAACTGTACAATCATTGTCGTCACTGCTAAAGGTTAGTGGTTTGGTTAGTTAGTTGGGTCAGTGTTGGTGGTGGTGGTGGTTAGTTAATTTATGAAAGGTTGGTGATGGTTAGTTGGTTATTCAGATTAGGTTAATTTATCCAGACCAAGTTGATTACGATAGTCTATGCATTCGACTCGGTCTGATATACGGTAGTGGCCATGAGGCAGGACACTCACACCATTCTCGAGCACATAGACTTTGTCGGATATACACGACATTGCATTTTTTTTTCACTCTTACAGTATAATTTCTATACTGTAGAGAGCGAGTTGCAAGCACTTGTGCTCTCGGCACTAGGCTACTTTCTACACAGTCTCTGTGCACGCTCATGTTGAAATTGCTCTTTACAAAATGTGTAGGCACCCCTTTACACGCCTGCTTTTCATCCCCATTATGTGTTTTAACGCAATAAACTTTAGAACCCGGGAACACCCCCCTGGATATCAAATCAGTCCCAGTCTCTGATTTTAACATGAATAGTGGTTGGTGGCTTGACGTTTCGCCAACTCGGGGTAGAAGGATGGATTCCAGTTGGTGAAATCCATCCGTGAGCTGATGTGTTCCCCCTTTTCTAAATCACCCAATAAATCTTCAGTCCCATTTACCTTTAACAGCAGAGAATCTGTATCCCCATAGTAAACTTGAACCTCCCCCTCCCGTGGCCATTGCACCTTGCACACATTGTAAAAAAACGACAACATGAGCTTTTTTGAAATTTCTAGTACTGAACTGCCGCCTGCTATATTCTTGTTCAGTACCACATTTCGCTTTTTCCTGTGTAGAAGAACCATGCCAGCCTCTATTCTCGTGAATGATTTAAAATTGGGATCGGCAATAATTCGTGCACACTCTAGAGGGTCAGTCACGACGTCGCAGCGAGATCTATTACGTACATTTTGCCAAATGCTGAATTTAGAATGAGTTTGTACAATTCCTTCTCGACCTTTGAATTTGCCCTAGAGCGTTTATCGACAAAAGTATCGATAAACGTTTTCAAGTAGGGTCGCTGATTGAACTGCAGGACCCTATGTATTTTGGTGATCTTGATACCATTGCTCACCATCCAGTACAAAAGCACATGGTGAACAACGATATTCTCCTTAGGGTCCAAATCAGCAATCAGTTTTTGTTTAGAGGGGGTCCAATGCATCCCCATATCCTCAGCCAATGATCGATTGTAGGGGCTCAGCGAGTCCCTGGTCACTGGTCGATTGATACAGGGAAAAACAAAATCTTTGACGGAGTCGTGAAGCGCCAGTGGAATGTGCCCGTCAATTTCAAAGAACCATCCTTGTGGCCCATTGTCCTTGACGGTGGTAATGTCGGGGAACTCACAAGGATTCTCAAGCCATTGATAGTTCCCACACGGCAAAGAGTAGTGGGACATTGCCGAGGGGTACAATGAGTTCATGTCCAAGAACACTGCATTTGACTTTACACCGGTGCTTTGTCCGCTCGGATCGGTTGACAAGACGCGGTCCCCGTGAAAAACATACCCCCCCCTCATTGAACGCTCTACAAAAAGGTGTTGATCTACATCTGTGATTAGGCCTATGTCCTCCCAACTAATTTTTAAAATTAGATCCACCACTAAATAGTGTGTGGAAAAATAATATCCTATATCTAACCCAAACTCTGAATAGATTTGGTCTGTATTCTTACAGACTATATCCAACAGAGCTAAATTGTCACTGGCCAAGTACAGTCTACAATAATCCCACCCATTTTTACAATTCCCCTTAGCCCACACCTTCTTGGCAAACTCATACTCCTCGGCTGTGCATTCACTGTTGGTCAGTGAATTGTAAAAAGCTTCAATTGGAGGTAGTTTCACTTCGCTTAAGCGAGCGCCAGAACACTAATAATCATATGCATATACACCTTTGCTGGTTAATAAGTCATACATTTCACTGTCTGGAAAGTGCTGTTTAAGCAAGGGAAAGCTATCAAAATTGTCGCTTTTCTGCACTTGAATCAATTGACTCAATGCCTTGGGAAAAAAAACTAACAGAATCTAAAAACCTGATTTTATTCCAGTACGTACGTCCATTATCCACTACCTGCCATTTCAGTTCGAGAAGCAACAACTTCTCGGCCGATTTCGGAATAATGTTATATGTAAATGAATTATTTACCCATGGACTATCTACTCCCCCTCCATCCCCGTGCATACGTGCCAGTGCAGGTACAATAAATTTTAAGTCATAATTTGAGTTGTGAATAAAAACAGGGATACAAAACTGTTGGCTAATATTTAAGTTAGACGATTGATGCGCTACCCCCCTAAAATTACTACTCCCAGATGATATTTCCTGCCACAAGTGATCATGGTCTCTGACTTTCCCCCTCCCCCCTCTTTTCCCTTTAGTCCCCTTATCCCCCTCTACAAACTCCCCCTTACAAACCCAGCATATTTTTTGATTTTTAATCGCGAGACGATCCTCTGCAGACATCACCATAGGACAATGGGTGGTGGGGGAACTTAAACTTCCCACTTCACCAATATTTTCATAAGCATGTTTCAGAACTTCAACCATTTTGAACATAAGCGTGTAGTGTAACGTCCGCTACCCTTTTGTATACTGGTGGTTGATGGTGTTGGTGATGATGACTTTGACTTGATACGTCTTGGCTTTTTTCGTACTTTCAATGGTTTGCTGCTCCTCCTCATTATTTTCAAGCTTCTACAGGGTGTGCTCGTATTTTACAAGGTCGCTTTGAAATCTTCTTCTTCTTCTTTATCTTCATATTTTAATGGTGTTGACGGTGCATGCTCATTTAATTTTCCCAGAATTTGTCTATTGCTAATAAGGCTTTTGGGGAAGTTTAATGTATTTAGAAAGTTGTATAGATGAGCGTCAAATGATAATAGTCCTTTACGATTTGTAACCATATCATAGATTAAATCAAGTAGATTATAGCTCTTGCCCTGAATTATAATCCCTTTCCCATTGCTATCAACTTGAATATGATCTTGACCACTTTCCATGAGATATGTTATGAGTCGTTTACTTTGTTCACGATATGAGTTCGGCATTAGATTTCCAATGCTCGACACAAATGAATACAATTACTCCTTCTTTAATTGTATTCCAACAGCAGCAACAGCAGCAGCAGCAGCAGCAGCAGAAGAAGAAGAATCCTGAGGATATGGTTCTTTTTTGTAATCAATACCACTAGCCTTCGCACGATAGGGCTTATTTTTGTCCACTCGGCAAAGTGCATCTTGAAGTAAAAACAGTTTTTATCATCTTCAATATTCTCGTTGTAAAGGAATTCACTCAGATTTTTCTCAAAGTGCTTGATGGGGGTGAGAGCAAGTTTTACTGGAGTTAATTTATAGGGTTTGGCCATTCTCTCTAGAGAAAACTGTTTACAAGTCCTGCAATTATTGGTAGTAAAAGTGTGAAAAAGCTACCATCCGCCTGAAGAAGACGTTTCCTTTTAAAATTCTTTCCTTTGTTTTTAAAGGTCAATGTACGTACAATGGAACGATGTTGCTTTGCCTGTTGCTTAACTACTTCTGGCGGTTGAACATTGCCCTCAGTCAAATTTAAACAAAGTTCAGATATTAGATTAATGAAATCATTGTCAACACCATGTTTGAGTATGGCTTTCCTAAATGGGGGTTTTGGAAAGCTTAGAACTGAAAATAAATGTCTATTTTCATGTAGTTTCTTCAGTGTCATGATAGCAACCAATAGGTCTTTTTACTGTTCACGGAGAGGTATACTGTAATTTCATTGTCAAAAATATCTGTGACTACACACAAATCCTCGGGTGTATTTTGATTAAGATCCAATAGGATATAGACGTAGGGTTTATTAGTTGCCTGATTTTACGCTGAGAGCAGAAATTTAGGTACCCCAGGGTATATTTGTTTATTGAGGGTTATTAGCGAACTAGAATCATGAACAACTCTGTAGATGATATAGTAGGTGCAGTTCAATGCAAGTGTTCGCATACATTTGCTGTGATGAAAGAGGTTGTGTAAAACCAGAGTAACTGAAATCTGTTTATGATGATAGGGAACAGTGAACAATTGTAACATTTCCAGGGACCATTGTTCCATTCATTCAGCTAAATCGTCAATAATAAATCAAGATCACTCTTTAATAATATTGAAAACATCAAGGCACTGTATAAACTGTATCCGCCTAAGCCCCGATATGGTAATTGCTGTTATATTATTGTAAGACTCCGCTAAAATAATGTAGCAATAGTAGATTTTTTTTGGCTTTTCTATAAATATTTTATCACAATTTTTGATTATTTTAGTTAAGAGTGTCGTTTTGCCTGACATTGATGGACCTCTAAAAAAGAGATCTCTAAAAAGCTCATGTTCGAATTCTACTACAATGTGGCTAGGGTGCAGTGGCCGGAGAAGGGACAAGTAAAGGTCTGCTACTGGGACACAGATTCTCTACTACTAAAAGTGAAAACTCCAAACCTACTTGATGATTTGGTGCACGGTGAAATCATCAGCTCTCGGATGGACTACACCAATGGGAATGGGCTTTACCCAGAGCTAGTGAAACTTTGGGCGCCAAATCAACTTTTATTTTCAAAATCAGAAACAGGAAGTGACATGATTTTCTGTGATATTTTTGTTTGTCCGAACGTGTACTTTATGCTGCAAAACAACGAGGAAATCAAAAAACATTGCAAAGGAGTACCCACGCACTCTGTGGATAAGAATTTTGACATGGACGTCTATAGGAATTGTATGCACCGGAGTTCAAGCTAAAAGTGTAAAAGACTATCTACAAAATAAAACAAGTTACACTCTGCATAGAAATCTTAGCCTTTGTGCTAATCATTATCGAAAAACTAAAACCTTTTTCCCATTGCATATAATGCAAGTAGATCTCTTAACTCTAGATTAGATTTAGACGAGATTAGGTGCGCGCGCACGTAATCTCGTCTAAATTAACCTTAAAAAATGAAATAAAGCTATGCGGTCGCTGCGGCGGGGCTGAGGGGGCATTAAATAGTGTAATTTTTGAGGAAATTGCTCTGCCTTGCACATACCCACAAACATTGTCAATTTTATCCGACATATCCGATAAAGGATGTTGTTAAAGCATTTATTCATTCTTAAATTTAGATTTTGTCAATTTTATTTGATTTATCTGACAAAGGATGTTGATAAAAAAAAATTATTCACTGACACTTAGATTTTGTCAATTTTATTCGATGTATCTGATAAAAGATGTTGATAAATAAAATTTATTCACTCTAAAACTTAGATTTTGTCAACTTTTTCCTATGTATCCAAGAAAAGGATGTTGATATAGAATTTAATCACTCTTATACTTATATTTTGTGAAATTGCTGTATTGTCTGTCTAGGAAGCGACTTCAATCGATAATGAATGCTTGCGCGCACGTAATCTCGTCTAAATTAACCTTAAAAAATTAAATAAAACTATGAGTTCGCTGCGACGGGGCGGAGAGGGCATTAAGTAGTGGAATTTGTGAGAAAATTGCTCTGCCTTGCACATACCCACAGACACATTGTAACTTACTTACAATTTTTTCATAATTTCTTGAATGAAATTTCTGCATTGTGTATACAGGAGTTGACGTCAAGAAAGAGTTTGCTACCTATTTACAATTTCTTCGCAATTTCTTGAATGAAATTTCCGTATTGTACATCCAATAGGTGAAAACAATAAAGAGTTTATTACTTACTTGAGATTTAAAAAATGAAATAGAGCTATGTCAACTTTGCATATTTTATTCAACATATCCGACAAAAGGATGCTGAAAAAGCATTTATTCACTCTGATATTTAGATTTTGTTAACTATAATTGTTGTAACTGATAAAAGATGTTGATAAAAAATGAATCTGATACTTATATTTTGTCAATTTTATCCGATATTTTATCCTATGTATCTGAGAAAAGGATGCTGATATAGAATTTAGTCACTCTAATACTTAGATTTTGTCAATTTTATCCGACATATCCGATAAAGGATGTTAATAAAGCATTTATTCATTCTGAAATTTAGATTTTGTCAATTTGATTTGACGTATCTGACAAAGTATGTTGATAAAAAAAATTATTCACTCTGACACTTAGATTCTGTCAATTTTATCAAATGTATCTGACAAAAGATGTTGATAAATAAAATTTATTCACTCTAACACTTTTGTCAACTATTTCCTATGTATCCAAGAAATGGATGTTGATATAGAATTTAATCACTCTTATACTTAGATTTTGTGAAATTGCTGCATTGTCTGTCTAGGAAGCGACTTCAATCGATAATGAATGTTTGCACGCACGTAATCTCGTCTAAATTAACCTTAAAAAATGAAATAAAGCTATGCGGTCGCTGTGGCGGGGCGGAGGGGACATTAAATAATGGAATTTGTGAGGAAATTGCTCTGCCTTGCACATACCCACAGATACATTGTAACTTACTTACAATTTTTTCGTAATTTCTTGAATGAAATTTCTGCATTGTGTATACAGGAGTTGACATCAAGAAAGAGTTTGCTACCTATTTACAATTTCTTCATAATTTCTTGAATGAAATTTCCGTATTGTATATACAATAGGTGAAAACAATAAAGAGTTTATTACTTACTTGCGATTTAAAAAATGAAATAGAGCTATGTCGACTTTGCATATTTTATTCAACATATCCGACAAAGGATGCTGAAAAAGCAATTATTCACTCTGATATTTAGATTTTGTTAACTATAAATGTTGTAACTTATAAAAGATGCTGATAAAAAATTAATCTGATACTTAGATTTTTTCAATTTTATCCGATATTTTATCCTATGTATCCGAGAAAAGGATGGTGATATAGAATTTACTCACCCTAATACTTAGAATTTGTCAATTTTATCCAATATATCCGATGAAGGATGTTATTAAAGCAATTATTCATTCTGAAATTTAGATTGTTTCAATATTATTTGATGTATCTGACAAAGGATGTTGATAAAAAAAAATTATTCACTCTGACACTTAGATTCTGTCAATTTTATCCAATGTATATGACAAAAGATGTTGATAAATAAAATTTATTCACTCTAACACTTAGATTTTGTTAACTTTTTCCTATGTATCGGAGAAATGGATGTTGATATAGAATTTAATCACTCTCATATTTAGATTTTGTGAAATTGCTGTATTGTCTGTCTAGGAAGCGACTTCAATCGATAATGAATGTTAATAAAGAATTTGTTCAATTTTTTTATAGTTTCCTGAATTAAATTTCTGTATTGTGTATTCAAGAAAGAGTTTGTTATTAACTTACTTACTTACTTACAATTTTTTCATAATGACATAATGATATATCCAAAAACGGATGTTGATAAAGAATTTATTCATTCTGTTACCTATATTTTGTCAATGTTATCCCATGTACCTGAGAAATTGATGTTGATATAGAATTTAATAAATCTGATACTTAGATTTTGTCAATTTTATCCAATATTCTATCCTGTGTAACCGAGAAAAGGATGCTGATATAGAATTTAGTCACTCTGATACTTAGATTTTGTCAATTTTATCCAAAATATCCGATAAAGGATGTTTTTAAAGCATTTATTCATTCTGAAATTTAGATTTTGTCAATTTTATTTGACGTATCTGACAAAGGATGTTGATATATAAAATTTATTCACTCTAACACTTAGATTTTGTCAACTTTTTCCTATGTATCCGAGAAATGGATGTTGATATAGAATTTAATCACTCTTTTACTTAGATTTTGTGAAATTGCTGTTTTGTTTGTCTAGCAAGCGACTTCAATCGATGATAAATATTAATAAAGAATTTGTTCATTTTTTTTATATAATTTCCTGAATTAAATTTCTGTATTGTGTATTCAAGAGGTGAATTCAAGAAAGAGTTTGTTACTTACTTACTTACTTACTTACAATTTTTTCATAATGACATAATGACATATCCAACAACGGATGTTGATAAAGAATTTATTCATTCTGTTACCTAGATTTTGTCAATGTTATCCCATTTACCTGAGAAATGGATGTTGATATAGAATTTAATAAATCTAATACTTAGATTTTGTCAATTTTATCCGATATTCTATCCTGTGTAACCGAGAAAAGGATGCTGATATAGAATTTAGTCACTCTGATATTTAAATTTTGTCAATTTTATCCAAAATATCCGATAAAGGATGTTGTTGAAGCATTTATTCATTCTGAAATTTAGATTTTGTCAATTTTATTTGACGTATCTGACAAATGATGTTGATAAAAAAAAAATTATTCACTCTGACACTTAGATTATGTCAATTTTATTCGATGTATCTGACAAGAGATGTTGATAAATAAAATTTATTCACTCTAACACTTAGATTTTGTGAAATTTTTCCTATGTATCCGAGAAATGGATGTTGATATAGAATTTAATCACTCTTATACTTAGATTTTGTGAAAATACTGTATTGTCTGTCTAGGATGAGACTTCAATCGATAATGAATGTTAATAAAGAATTTGTTCAATTTTTTTTTAATTTCCTGAATAAAATTTCTGTATTGTGTATCCAAAAGATGAATTCAATAAAGAGTTTTTTACTTACTTACTTACTTACTTACTTACTTACTTACAATTTTTTCATAGTGACATAATAACATATCCAACAATGGATGTTGATAAAGAATTTATTCATTCTGATACCTAGATTTTGTTAATGCTATCCTATGTGTCTGACAAAAGATGTATGCAAATTCCTTTTCTTACATCTCCGATGTTTTAATAGACATTCTAACCGTTTGATATACTAGCTTACTCTAAAAATAATAAACACATAACGATGTAATATTTTTAATGAAATAATGCTATGTAGAATATTAATACAAAAATATATTATGATACATTATTAATATCAATGATTAACTTTGGACACTTTGAATCTGTTCCATAAATAGTTCACCATGTTCTCTCTTGATATTGTATCTATTGTCTTCTCTTAGTTCGTAATCAGTAGAATAATCATTATTCCATTTTGAGTCATACACAATTTTTACTGGTGTCTCATCAACAGGCTCTATGTGCTTTTCGTCTTTGGTATTATTTGGTTCATTGACTGTTTGATCAATGGCAGTAACGTTTGCTGGTGATTTGTTTTTCATCGAGTCATCTTTATATTCCAAAGTGATATTTTCAGCCATTTCCATTTTTATTTTTCTGGCAATTTCACTGTCTATTATCAAATTATTTTTACACAGGTAAAAGTTTCGGCATGTAGACAAGATATGGTTTACGATATTAGTAGAAGAGTAGGCCTTTCTTTTATTGACCTTCCGTTGAATGCTAATACCCGAAAGCTGACGATTGGATGTATCAGTAGGTAATGTGTTACCTGCAACAGTAGCAAGGAGTTGTCCTCTATCATCAACGATTATTTTTATATTGGCATTCTCTTTGAGTGCAATCATCTCTGGAGATCTCAATCTCGCATATCCACCAACATAAGAGTTGAATTTTTTCGGTATTCCAAAGAAATTTAATTCCTTACTGTCATGACAATGCATGCATACATTTCCAATAGTGCTACCACTTGTACTTGTTTCATAGTTTAAATACTTCTCCTTGTCGGCATTCAATGCTACAATAACCTTGTTATGTGAACACACTTTATTAAAATGCTCCATCTTCACTTTTTTAAAAGATATGACTTATGTGTTTATCGTTCCACTGCGTAAAAAATACTGATTTAATACATGCAATAGACTAGGTAGTGTCGATATCCGGACATAGAATACCACTGGGAAAGCCACATTGTGTCTCTGACCAATCACAGAGTACAATTGTTAGAGCCGTAAGCACATTTTGCCATTTTAAGATACGTACAAAAAATAAAGAAAGTTGAATAATTTCGAAGTTTAAAAAAAATAGTCTGTTTTTATGAAAAAAAATATTGAATTAGAACCGTCAGTCCTCATCATTATGAGTATCCAAAATTCCCCATTTTTCGATAATTAGGCAATTTTCTCAAGCTCATAGCTTTTGAAGTGAAGTTGTAGTGGAGGGCGTAAGCGAGTTTCTTTGTTTGTGAAAGATTAAAAACTAAATTAGATAGCAAGGCCGTATCCAGGAGGGGGGTCTGACCCCAACCCCCCTAAATTTTTGTCTGACTCGTAAAACGCAAGAGATTTCGGTAAAGATCGTTTTACAATTTTGTATTTTTGCTTGTGTTGTGCCGTGGACGACCCTTGGACATAGGGCCGAAATGTTTACTGAATTGAATTCCACTGTCTTGAGAAAATTTTCCCTATTGTTTTCTAAGCGAGTTTCTTTGTTTGTGAAAGATTAAAAACTAAATTAGATAGCAAGGCCGTATCCAGGAGTGGGGGTCTGACCCCAACCCCCCTAAATTTTTGTCTGACTCGTAAAACGCAAGAGATTTCGGTAAAGATCGTTTTACAATTTTGTATTTCTGCTTGTGTTTTGCCGAGGACGATCCTTGGACATAGGGCCAAAATATTCACTGAATTGAATACCACTGTCTTGAGAAAATTTTCCCTATTGTTTTCTAAGCGAGTTTCTTTGTTTGTGAAAGATTTAAAACTAAATTAGATAGCAAGGCCGTATCCAGGAGGGGGGTCTGACCCCAACCCCCCTAAATTTTTGTTTTTAGATATCCTACATTTAAAAACATTACAATATTTAAAACCTAAATTAGATAGCAAGGGCGTATCCAGGAGAGGGGTCTGACCCCAACCCCCCTAAATTTTTTTCTGACTCGTAAAACGCAACAGATTTCGGTAAAGATCGTTCTACAATTTTGTATTTTTGCTTGTGTTGTGCCGAGGAAGACCCTTGGACATAGGGCCAAAATATTCACTGAATTCCACTGTCTTGAGAAAATTTTCCCTATTGTTTTCTAAGCGAGTTTCTTTAATTCTGAAAGATTAAAAACTAAATTAGATAGCAAGGCCGTATCCAGGAGGGGGTTCTGACCCCAACCCCCCTAAATTTTTGTCTGACTCGTAAAACGCAAGAGATTTCGGTAAAGATCGTTCTACAATTTTGTATTTCTGCTTGTGTTTTGCCGAGGACGATCCTTGGACATAGGGCCAAAATATTCACTGAATTGAATACCACTGTCTTGAGAAAATTTTCCCTATTGTTTTCTAAGCAAGTTTCTTTGTTTTTGAAATAATAAAAACTAAATTAGATAGCAAGGCCGTATCCAGGAGGGGGGGTCTGACCCCAACCCCCCGAAATTTTGTTTTTAAATAGCCAACATTTAAAAACATTGCAATATTTAAAAACTAACTTAGATAGCAAGGCCGTATCCATGAGGTGGGTCTGACCCCCCCCCCCCCGAAATTTTCGTTTTTAAATAGCCAACATTTGAAAATATTACAATACTTAAAAACTAAATTAGATAGCAAGGCCGTATCCAGGATGTCAAACGGGACATTCTTATGCAATTCTTATCAATAACAAAAAACCAGTTTCTTGTACGCTTCATATCTATTACACTTTTAGGTGTGACTGTCCTTGCTAACTTAATGTACCGGTTAGACTGCACTCCTTATTTTTATGCAATTCAAATGTGTAATTGACCTATATCTCACTGTCCTTGGTAAGTCAATGCACAGTTTCTTGTCCCTTCTGGATCAGCACTATCTTGTCCCATTTCTTGTCCCTTCTGGATCAGCACTATCTTGTCCCGTTTCTTGTCCCTTCTGGATCAGCACCTAAGATACTACTTACGTTCTTGTCTATTTAATTAATTTATCAATTTATTGAACTAAATAAATAAATTTACATATAAAGTGGTTAAGTTTTACTATGAGTGTTAATATACTTTCATTTTTAAACCAAACCAGACTTCGGCTCCGGTGTTTCAGAAGGCGTTACGATAGGTGTTAATTGTCTGACTTGGATAAATAGCTTACGCTTTAAACTCTACTGCTTCGATCGAATGGTTTGCTTTCATATTACCTTTGGATTCTTAATACATCTAGAATATTCTAGTTTTCTCCAAAATGCGGCGTATTATCTTCACTATTTGATCTACCCCTTCATGAAGTTTGAATTCCTGATAAGTCTTTCTCATGACTTCGTCCAACCAATCTGTTCAACCAACGAAAATTGAAGGGAGAAGGGAGCAAAATTTACTTTTATTTTAATTAGGGATTTTTTCATAATCTAGGACTAGATAAAAACCTAGTTTTTTAAACGAAACTACCAAAAAAAGAACATTTTTCTATGATAACACCAAAAATGGTATTTTAAAAGCTATAGGGACGGAGGGGGTAAAAACCTAAAACGGTATATACCCCCCCCCCCCCCAATTGACATCAATGCTTCCCATCCCATGATTGAACAACCTGTTCTTCGATTAGAACCAGAGTGATTACAAAAAAAAATGTTAATTTGAAGATAAAACGTGAAAATATGAATCTTGATATTAGAAAGGGGTCAGGAGGTCCGGGTCGAACCACGTGGTTTATGGTTTTTGTCAGTGAGAATGAAAAAACAGAATTTTTCTCACTTGAAAAAACAGGAATTTTCTCACTTTTATGGATGTTTCTTGGACGACGGTTATGAGTGTCGGTCAATTTATTTGTTGTTTTTTTCGGATGTCAATAGTAATTCCTGTCTGTTTTATGGTTTTTGTCAGTGAGAATGGAAAAACGGAATTTTTCTCACTTGAAAAAACAGGATTTTTCTCACAATTATGGTTGTTTCTTGGACGGTTATGAGTGTTTGTCAATTTTTTTGATGTTTTCTCGGATGTCAATATCAATTTATGTCTGTTTTATGGTTTTTGTCAGTGAGAATAAAAAACAGGATTTTTCTCACTTTGATGGATGTTTTCTGGATTATTGAGTCTAACGGGTACCGGAGTCAATGACCTCTTCTTTCAAGATCTTGTTTTGTCGTTGTTGTTGTTTTGGCCAAGTGCACAATAGGGGCGAATGTTATGCCGTCCAGGAATTAGGAAACAGTTAGATAACGTGTTTCCTTCTCAGCCAATCAGCGAGTCGGTTACATCTCCTTTCTCAGCCAATCAGAGGTTTGCTTACATATGGTTTTCCCCGTTACCTGTTTTTCTCCGTCAAATTAAAACACTTTCAGACAATTGCAATAATTAAGCGCAGGTCTACGCTATCTCTATTTAGAGAAGTGAAACGGATTATTTTCAAATTAAGGTCTAACAATATATTTAGGACATCAAAGGTCCCCCGGGCTCCCAAAGGGCCCCCGGATCCCCAAAGGCCCCTGAGCCCCCATTTTTTAATACTTTTTTAGGGCTTTATTATATCTTTTCAGAACAAGTTATTTTCTTATAGAAATCTGAAGGTAGGGTCTGGGTACAATTAGAATGGTGGCAATTAGACTAACATTTTCGGAAATAAAATATTGAAAGGAACATCAAATTATATTCTTTTAGCCTACAAGTTAATGTAAACAGCCTAAGTTTTCCAGATATACTTTGCAATGTACATCACCATCAACCTTCTTCTTAACTGGACATAACCTGGACAAAATAAAAAAAAATCACTGACTCTGGGTTTTTGCTTTATATCAACAGTTCTAGAATCAAGTCTACTATTTAGCCTAGGGGTACCAATCGAAATCTGAAGGTAGGGTCTGGATACATTAAGAATGGTGGCAATTAGACTAACATTTTTGGAAATAAAATATTGAAATTAACATCAAATTATATATTATTTCCGCCAACAATTTAATTTAAACATCCTAAATTTTTAATATACACTTTGCAATGTACATCATAATCAACCTTCTTTTTAACTGAACATATCATGGACAAAAAAAAAATAACTTACTATGGGTTTTTGTTTTATAAAAATAATTCTAGAATCAAGTCTACTATTTAGCCTAGGAGTACCAGTTGAAATCTGAAGGTAGGGTCTGGGTAAATTTATAATGGTGGCAATTAGACTAACATTTTTGGAAATAAAACATTAAAAGGAACATCAAATTATATTCTTTTAGCCTATAAGTTAATGTAAACAGCCTAGGTTAAGTTAGTTAGGTTAGGTTAAGTTAGGTTAGGTTAAGTTAGGTTAGGTTAGGTTAGCCTACGTACGCACGCGTACGTAGGCTAACATAACCTAACTTAACCTAACCTAACATAACTTAATCTAGCCTTAACCTAACCTAACCTAACTTAAACATGGAGAGATGTTTACTAGCTAACCTAATCTAACTTAGCTAACCTAACCTAACCTACCTAATCTTACTTAACCTAACCTAATCTAGCCTAACTTAGTCTAGTCTAAACTAATCTAATCTAACCTAACCTAACCATACTCGCCGGAAAATCCCCCCAGGTCGACTTTGTATTTCTCTCTCACTATGCATTCTTGCGGGTGTAGCAAACGTAGTCTATGGTTGCTCTTACATTGGAAATGGCTTTCCCAGTGGTACTTCATGGTAGGTTATCGAGACTATCTAGTTTATTGCATGCGTTAAATCAGTAATTTTTTAGCATTGGAGGGATAAACACCTACACCATATTTTTTAAAAAAGACGTGAAAATTAATTATTCGAAGAAAGTGTGTGCACATGATAAAGTCATTGTTGCCTTGAATGCTGACAAAGAGATATATTTGAACTATGGAACAAGTAGTAGTGGAGATCTTATTGGGAATGTATGCCTACGTTGTCATGACAGTGAGGAGTTAAATTCCTTTGGAGTAGTCAAGAATTTTCATCATTCATAAGGTGGATATGTGAAAGTATCATTTCCAGAGAAGTTAGTGCTCAAAGAGAATAACAACTTAAAAATAATAGTTGATGAAGATGGGCAACTTCTAGCTAATGGTTCTGGTAACACGTTAGCCGTTGATAGATCTTATTGTCATCTTTCCGGTGTTAGCATTCGAATGAAATCAGTAAGGAAAAGAAGGGCCTACTGCTGCACCAACATTATAAATCATACCTTGTCAACGTGCAAAAACTGTTGCCTCTGTTAAAATAATGTGATAATAGACAGTGAAATTGCTGGTAAAATAAAAAGAGCATTGGCAAACAATGTTAATAATGTAAAATAATGTCTATAACATATTTTTATGTTGTTACTACATGTTGTTACTTCAAAGAAAATATTTTATGCATTAATTTGTTTTATTTCTATTATTTTAGAAAATGATAGCATGTTCAGTGTTTAGAATGTTCATTAAAAAGCTGTAGATTTTTTATTTTCTTTGAAAAAAAATAGAATTGAACTATAACTTTTTTCTTTTCTCTAAGAAAATTCAGAAGAGAACTTTAAATTTCGTTGTGTCTTTTTGAAATTAAGAACTGAAGTGGAAGATTTCTATTTTTCTCTAGAGAAATTAGAATTGAACTGTAAGTTCTTTACTAAAATTCAGACTTGAGTTAACTTTTCATGATCAACGTGTAACTTTTTCTATCTTCTATGAAAAATTTAGAACAGTAATTTTAAATTTTTCCATCTCTTTGAGAAAAATCTGAACTGAAGTGGAAAATTTTTATTTTTTCTTGAAAAATAGAATTGATCTGTAACTTATTTCTTTTCATATGGATAGTTAGGAAAAGAACTTGAATTTTTCTTCACATCAATGAGAAAATTAGCTCCTTATCTTCATAGTGAAATATTAACGATCAATATGTGACTTTTTCTATCTTCTACAAAAAATTTGGAGGAGAATTTAAAATTTATGTCTTTGGGGAAACATCTGAACTGAAGTGGAACCTTTTTATATTATTAGGAAAAATAGAATTGATCAAAAACTAATTTCTTTTTCATTGAGAAAATTCAGAGGAGAGCTTGAACTTTTCTTCACTTCATTGAGAAATTTCAAATAGAACTTTCCTTGTGTCTTTGTGAAATTAAGAACTGAAGTGGAAGATTTTTATTTTCTTTGGAGAAATTAGAATTGAACTGTAAGTTCTTTAATAAAATTCAGAAGATAACTTGAACTTTCTATCTTCTATGAAAAATTTGGAACAATATTTTAAATTTTTTAATCTCTTTGAGAAAAATCTGAACTGAAGTGGAATCTTACATGATGACTAGAACTTGAACTTTTCTGCACTTTGTTGAGAAAATTTAAAATTGAAGTAGAAATTTTAATCTTCTGGGAAAATATTCACAACTATGGTATAGGTTTTTCTATCTTCTACGGAAAAATTTCAAATAGAACTTTAAATTTCCTTGTGTCTTTGTGAAATTAAGAACTGAAGTGGAAGATTTTTATTTTCTTTGGAGAAATTAGAATTGAACTGTAAGTTCTTTAATAAAACTCAGAAGATAACTTGAACTTTCTATCTTCTATGAAAAATTTGGAACAGTATTTTAAATTTTTTTATCTCTTTGAGAAAAATTTGAACTGAAGTGGAAAATTTTTATTGTTTCTTGAAAAATAGAATTGATCTGTAACTTATTTCTTTTCATATGGATAGTTAGGAAAAGAACTTGAACTTTTCTTCACATCAATGAGAAAATTAGCTCCCTATCTTCATAGTGAAATATTCACGATCAATGTGTAACATTTTCTATCTTCTACAAAAAATTTGGAGGAGAATTTAAAATTTATGTCTTTGGGGAAACATCTGAACTGAAGTGGAACCTTTTTATTTTATTAGTAAAAATAGAATTGATCAAAAACTAATTTCTTTTTCATTGAGAAAATTCAGAATAGAGCTTAAACTTTTCTTCACCTCATTGAGAAATTTCAAATAGAACTTTAAATTTCCTTCTGTCTTTGTGAAATTAAGAACTGAAGTGGAAGATTTTTATTTTCTTTGGAGAAGTTAGAATTGAACTGTAAGTTGTTTAATAAAATTCAAAAGAACTTTCTATCTTCTATGAAAAATTTGGAACAGTATTTTAAATTTTTTCATCTCTTTGAGAAAAATCTGAACTGAGGTGGAATCTTGCATGATGACTAGAACTTGAACTTTTCTTCACTTCGTTGAGAAAATTTAAAATTGAAGTAAAAATTTGTATCTTCCGGGATAATATTCACAACTATGGTATAGGTTTTTCTATCTTCTACGGAAAAATTTCAAATAGAACTTTAAATTTCCTTGTGTCTTTGTGAAATTAAGAACTGAAGTGGAAGATTTTTATTTTCTTTGGAGAAATTAGAATTGAACTGTAAGTTCTTTAATAAAATTCAGAAGATAACTTGAACTTTATATCATCTATGAAAAATTTGGAACAGTATTTTTAATTTTTTCATCTCTTTGAGAAAAATCTGGACTGAAGTGGAAAATTGCATGATATTGTGGCGTGCAAAAAAGTTGTAAAGTAAAGTTGGGGTGAAAGGATGGGTACCTCAACTTGTAAAATGGGTTTAGGAGGGACATTAAGAAAAGAAATTGTTCTGAAATGCCTTTTGAAAAGTATTGCTTGGTGTTGGGGCATTCAAAAAGCTGTGAAGTATAGTTCTGGGTGAACAATTTGGGTACTTCAACTTGTAAAATCGGTTTAGGAGGGAAATTAAGAAAAAAAGTTGTAAAGTAAAGTGGTGGTTAAAATGATGGGTACTTCAACTTGTAAAATGGTTTTATGAGGGACATTAAGAAAGGAACTGGTTCTGAAATGTCTTTGAAAAAGTATTGCTAGGTGTTGGGGCTTTGAAAAGCTGTAAAGTAAAGTCGTGGGTGAAAAGGATGGGTACTTCAACTTGTAAAATGGGCTTAGGAGGGACATTAAGAAAAGACCTTGTTCTGAAATGTCTTTTGAAAACTATTGCTTGGTGTTGTGGCATTCAAGAACTTTAAAGCATAGTTGGGGCTGAAGAGGTTTGAAACTGCACCTTATAAAATGGGTTTATGAAGAATAATAAGAAAATAACTTGTTCTTAAATACCTTTGAAAAGTATAGCTTGGCGTTGGAGCATTCAAAAGGCTGTAAAGTAAAGTTGTGGGTGTAAAGAATGGGTTCTTCAAATGATAAAATGAGTTTAGGATGGACACTAAGAAAAGAACATGATCCAAAATGCCTTTGAAAAGTATTGCTTGGTGTTGGCGCATTCAAAAGGCTGTAAAGTAAAGTTGTGTGTGAAAAGGATTGGTACTTCAATTTGTAAAATGGGTTTAGGAGGGATATTATGAAAAGAACTTGTTCTGAAATGCCTTTGAAAAGTATTGCCTGGTGTTGGCGCATTCAAAAGGCTGTAAATTAAAGTTTGGGGTGAAAAGGATTGGTACTTTAATTTGTAAAATGGGTTTAGGAATGACATTAAGAAAAGTAGTTGCTCTGAAATGCCTTTTGAAAGGTATTTTTTGGTGTTGAGGCATCCAAAAAGCTGTAAAGTAAAGTTGTGAGTGAAAAGGATGGATGCTTCAACTTGTAAAATTGGTTTAGGAGGGACATTAAGAAAAGAACTTGCTCTGAAATGCCTTTTGAAAGGTATTGCTTGGTGTTGAGATATCCAAAAAGCTGTAAAGTAAAGTTGTGGGTGAAAAGGATGGGTACTTCAACTTGTAAAATTGGTTTAGGAGGGACATTAAGAAAGGAACTTGCTCTGAAATGCCTTTTGAAAAGTATTGCTTGGTGTTGAGGTATCCAAAAAGCTGTAAAGTATATCTGGAAAACTTAGGCTGTTTACATTAACTTTTAGGCTAAAATAATATAATTTGATGTTCCTTTCAATATTTTATTTCCGAAAATGCTAGTCTAATTGCCACCATTCTAAATGTATCCAGACCTTACCTTCAGATTTCGATTGGTACCCCTAGGCTAAATAGTAGACTTGATTCTAGAACTGTTGCTATAAAGCAAAAACCCATAGAGTCAGTGATTTTTTTTTTTTTGTCCAGGATATGTCCAGTTAAGAAGAAGGTTGATGGTGGTGTACACTGCAAAGTATATCTGGAAAACTTAGGCTGTTTATATTAACTTGTAGGCTAAAAGAATATAATTTGATGGTCCTTTCAATGTTTTGTTTCCAAAAATGTTAGTCTAATTGTCACCATTCTAAATGTATCCAGACCCTACCTTCAGATTTCGATTGGTACCCCTAGTCTAAATAGTAGACTTGATTCTAGAACTGTTGCTATAAAGCAAAAACCCATAGAGTCAGTGATTTTTTTTTTGTCCAGGATATGTCCAGTTAAGAAGAAGGTTGATGGTGATGTACATTGCAAAGTATATCTGGAAAACTTAGGCTGTTTACATTAACTTATAGGCTAAAAGAATATAATGTGATGTTCCTTTCAATGTTTTATTACCAAAAATGTTAGTCTAATTGCCACCATTCTAAATGTACCCAGACCCTACCTTCAGCTTTCGATTGGTACCCCTAGGCTAAATAGTAGACTTGATTCTAGAACTGTTGCTATAAAGCAAATACCCATAGAGTCAGTGATTTTTTCTATTTTGTTCAGGATATGTCCAGTTAAAAAGAAGGTTGATGGTGATGTACATTGCAAAGTATATCTGGAAAACTTAGGCTGTTTACATTAACTTGTTGGCTAAAAGAATATAATTTGATGTTCCTTTCAATGTTTTATTTCCAAAAATGTTAGTCTAATTGCCACCATTCTAAATGTACCCAGACCCTACCTTCAGATTTCGATTAGTACCCCTAGGCTAAATAGTAGACTTGATTCTAGAACTGTTTTTATAAAGCAAAAACCCATAGAGTCAGTGATTTTTTTTTTCCAGGATATGTCCAGTTAAGAAAGAAGGTTGATGGTGATGTACATTGCAAAGTATATCTGGAAAGCTTAGGCTGTTTACATTAATTTATAGGCTAAAAGAATATAATTTGATGTTCCTCTTAATGTTTTATTTCCAAAAATGTTAGTCTAATTGCCACCATTCTAAATGTACCCAGACCCTACCTTCAGATTTCGATTGGTACTCATAGACTAAATAGTAGACTTGATTCTAGAACTGTTGCTATAAAGCAAAAACCCATAGAGTCAGTGATTTTTTTTTATTTTGTCCAGGATATATCCAGTTAAGAAGAAGGTTGATGGTGATGTACATTGCGAAGTATATCTGGAAAACTTAGGCAGTTTACATTAACTTGTAGGCTAAAATAATATAATTTGATGTTCCTTTCAATGTTTTATTTCCAAAAATGTTAGTCTAATTACCACCATTCTAAATGTATCCAGACCCTACCTTCAGATTTCGATTGGTACCCCTAGGCTAAATAGTAGACTTTATTCTAGAACTGTTGCTATAAAGCACAAACCCATAGAGTCAGTGATTTTTTTTTATTTTGCCCAGGATATGTCCAGTTAAGAAGAAGGTTGATGGTGATGTACATTGCAAAGTATATCTGAAAAACTTAGGCAGTTTACATTAACTTGTTGGCTAAAAGAATGTAATTTGATGTTCCTTTCAATGTTTTATGTCCAAAAATGTTAGTCTAATTGCCACCATTCTAAATGTACCCAGACCCTACCTTCAGATTTCGATTGGTACACCTAGGCTAAATAGTAGACTTGATTCTAGAACTGTTGCTATAAAGCAAAAACCCATGGAGTCAGTGATTTTTTTTATTTTGTCCAGGATATGTCCAGTTAAGAAGAAGGTTGATGGTGATGTACATTGCAAAGTATATCTGGAAAACTTAGGCTGTTTACATTAACTTGTAGGCTAAAAGAGTGTAATTTGATGTTCCTTTCAATGTTTTATTTCCAAAAATGTTAGTCTAATTGCCACCATTCTAAATGTACCCAGACCCTACCTTCAGATTTCGATAAGAAAGTAACTTGTTCTGAAAAGATATAATCAAGCCCTAAAAAAGTATAAAAAAATGAGGGCTCAGGGACCTTTGGGGATCCGGGGGCCCTTTGGGAGCCCGGGGACCTTTGATGTCCTAAATATATTGTTAGACCTTAATTTGAAAATAATCCGTTTCACTTCTCTAAATAGAGATAGCGTAGACCTGCGCTTAATTATTGCAATTGTCTGAAAGTGTTTTAATTTGACGGAGAAAAACAGGTAACGGGGAAAACCATATGTAAGCAAGCATCTGATTGGCTGATAATGGAGGTGGATCCGACTCGTTGATTGGCTGAGAAAGGAAACATAATATCTAACTTTTTCCTAATTCCAGGATAGAATAACATTCGCCCCTAGCATGCACTAGGTCAAAAGAACAACAAAACAAGATCTTGAAGGAAGAGGTCATTGACTCTGATACCCGTTAGACTCAATAATCCAGAAAACATCCATCAAAGTGAGAAAAATCCTGTTTTTGTATTCTCACTGACAAAAACCATAAAACAGACATAAATTGATGTTGACATCCGAGAAAAACATCAAAAAATTGACCAACACTCATAACCGTCCAAGAAACAACCATAAATGTAAGAAAAATCCTGTTTTTTCAAGTGAGAAAAATTCTGTTTTTCCTTTCTCACTGACAAAAACCATAAAACAGACATGAATTACTGTTGACATCCGAGGAAAACAACAAATAAATTGACCGACACTCATAACCGTCGTCCAAGAAACATCCATAAAAGTGAGAAAATTCCTGTTTTTTCAAGTGAGAAAAATTCTGTTTTTTCATTCTCACTGACAAAAACCATAAACCACGTGGTTCGTCCTGGACCTCCTGACCCCTTTCTACTCTTGATAAGATCTGAAATTCAACAATCTGGGCCATTAATTGCCACAGCACCAATACGGACAGCTAAAGCAAAGGCCATTGCTAAACTGTCTGAAGTAATCAAAATCCAAACAACGTAACAAAAACGAAGAGCAAAGACACGGGCGGTTAGAATATAAGCGAAAACGACAATTAGAGAGCATTAAAAATTAAAATGAAGAGCAAAGACACACGCAATTAAGAAAAGTGGTGGCGTGTCAAAGATGAAAATGAAGAGCAAAGACGCACACAGTTAGAAGACAAGCGACTCCGAGCATTCGATTAAGTCAAAAATAAAAATGAAGAGCAAATACATACGTGGTAAGAAGAACAGTGACGGCTTGTCAAAAATGAAGAGCAAAGACACGCAGTTAGAAGACATGTGGCACTGAGCATGTGAGCAAGTCAATATATATATATATATATATATATATATATATATATATATATATATATATATATATATATATATATATATATATATATATATATATATATATATATATATATATATATATATATATATATATATATATATATATATATATATATATATATATATATATATATATATACATACATATATATATATATATATATATATATATATATATATATATATATATATATATATATATATATATATATATATATATATATATATATATATATATATTTTGTGGGATTGTACCAGTAGAGGTGAAACGTACCAAAGTGGTTCAATTGTGCTTTGTTTGGCATCACTGTTGTATACTCGTCAGGTGCCAACTCAATACTGACGAACAGGGTTGCTACCCTGACCTGGAAGATTTTACTAAATCGGAGAGGAAAAATTTACTAGATCGCATCTGTATCTACTAAATAATAAAAAAAAATTTGTGCGCGTGCGGCGCAGCCGCACGTGCACCATCAAGCATCGATTTTCCAGGCAATTTACTTTTTTATTGAGATGTGGGGTTGTTTCCACAGACGGAAATTAAGAGGCTAGTGCAGCCAATTTTTCATGATGGCTGGCATCATCAAATGTGCCAGACAATGATTCTCTGCTCCTCTCAAATGTAAATTCATGAGAGCGAGAAAATTTTTTTTTTTATTATGCTGCGCAGAATCATTTTCTACGAATCTTGGGGAATTCAACTTTCAAAACCTAATGCAGATGCTATACGATCGAAACCATGGCGGTTCTACAGTAGAGATGTGCTGATGACGACCGATCCAGAGCCAAGCGGTGGCTCTTGATCCCAAGTAGTAGCACAGACACTGGTGGAAGAGAGAAGGCAAATGGATTTTGTAAAGCTGAAGTTATGTGTTAATGTTTGTAAAGGTGGACCAAGGTAGCGCGTGGGCGGTCTCTTATCTTACAGGGAGAGGTGTTGGGGTTCAACCCGTGTTACCTTCTTTTCAGATATATGACGTGTGTTCGTTCCGTAATTACATTTGCATAGATTTGCCTATAGTATATTTTTCAATGACAATTTAAGGTATCGTTGCTAAGCTATAGTTGTTTTGCAACAAGTAAGCTTTAAACTAAATTTTAATTTGGACTTCCTGGTTTGAGTCATTGAAAGATAAAGCTAAGAAAGTGTAGCGATGTTTGTAGCGATGAAATCTTTATGTTTGTGGTTATAAAAGAAAAGGGACTGGGCTTAATTGTGGCCATAAATATTGACCACGTCAAATGTAATATCGTGCCTTAAAGCTGAGAACTTACACTTTATAGGTTCTCCGATAGCGCCGCTTATAGCGCTAAAGATTGAGTCAACTAGGCTAGCGCCGCCCTCAATTAATGGGAGAAAATAATTTCTTGAGCTATCTGGAGATCAGATTCCCTGGGAACGTCCTCTGAGATTTTGCGAACTAATTACCTATTATTAGACTAGATGCAGACATATAAAGTGAAATAAACACAGGTAAAAAAACAATAGATTTATTGGGACTTACATATTTAGGTGTAAAGCACACTTCAAACGAAAACAATGGGTACAGAAATACATCAATCAAATAAATGCTAAGATCGTACGCCGAATAATTCTGTCTAAGTGGTCCAGATTCTCAAATACGAATATATATATAAAGCACTTTTAACCCTCTATCAAATGTAGTTTTTTCCCTCCTGCGCTGTGAGAACTGGCTCACAATTGGCTCGAGTGGCCCAAAGAATGCGAACCCCTCGTCCGATATTACGTCTTAAATATTTTTGATGATTTAGACGTTCACACGGTTCTTATAGTTTAAACTTCCTGCGAAAGTGACTGCACTTTTTCTCTTTGCTGATTAAGGACTTTTCATTTTTGAATCTAGATTTAACTTAATCAGAGGAAGTCGGAATTATCTTTGGAAAGAAGGAACTTTATTTTGGTATTTTAAATATATCGCATTTTGCTCATGGTACATATTACCCGTCCCATTAATTAATGACGTCCCGTCATTATGACTTGCTTGCCTTTGGGCTTTCGAATGTTTGCAATTTATTAATTATTTCTTCTACATAATTATTTTATATTTATGTTATGGCCTAATGAGGAGTGCTAAAAATTTTCTCTATTACTTTTCTTATTTTATTCTACATCCCTATCTAAAATTCATCTACCGGACTAAGATTATTCATGGTTCTAGGCTAACTACTATACTACAGTTTTTTTTTCCTACTTCTAACACTGATTACTTTTACATTTCCAACAAGGTTGGGGCTATTCTACCTTCACATAAGATTTTTTTTTCTTTGAATTCACTTTTTACAAGGTTTTTTTTTGCTGTCTATATGGCACACTACTTTCTATCTACGCTACATTAAATGAATAGCTCGATAACGCTACACATTAATCTATCTGGACATCTAACACTACATACAAAAACGATTTAAAACACACAATATTGGGTTTACCATATTCACTGGTAAAATTAAAACACTTTCACTGGGGATGTTTTGCTACGCAACGTAAATGATGGGATATTGGGATTTTTGAGTTATCAAAGTTATTAAGAAGTAACATATTTAAATTCACATCTATTTTATCACGATTCGAGTAAAAAGTGTACTCAATCCTTCTGTTGTAAGTTTTTGTCCTTCACTCTTTTTGTCTTGGCAACATTTTTTAAAGCACTTACGTTATGGTTCTTCATGGAACAGCTCGAGCCTGATTTTGTTCATACGGCAAGTTTTCTCTTATCATCAACTGGGAAATAATGCTTCCTACTACAGGTGTTGGCATATGCTATCAGGGTTCATTCTCGACTGCTTTTTGACAGTTCATAGGATGCCTTATCATTAAGGGGTCGATCACTGGGAGTGCGTTTATTTTTTTCTCAACATATCATTTCTGGGATATTTTGAGGCACATAGAGAATGTATTCTCGTATAAAATTGTTCATTTGTGTCTCTTTTAAAATTGTTAGCTCATGGCTTGAATCGATTAACCTTTGCGGTGATTCCTAGGTTAATCATGGGGGAATTGAAGTTTGGATTTGGAACGGGTTGACATCGAACTATAGTGAATCCTTCAACATATTGTCTTTAACTTGTGGGAGGGGCATATTGTCACTGGCTTGGTCACTGGGGTTAATTTTGGTTTCTAGGTCTTTTTTTCAGAAATTATCTCTATCTCTATTATTTATGGCATAACAGAGATATGAACTTTCCACACAGAGGGGATAGGATGGATTCTGAGAGATGGTCGAATAGGATTCGACGCGTGAATCTACGTTATATAAATAATTTTCGGGATCATCAAACATCATCACTATACAGTCAAATGGTTCTGAGGTCCATAATGATTGTCAAAGGCGATATTTATGTATTTATATCTTGTACTGATCGATGGGGTTCTCAGCATTTATGTGATTATATAGTTCGATAAAGAACTGGATACTGAGATTCAAATATATTGTTACCTGATACGTAATATGGTTTGTGGTCGAAGAAACAATGATCAAAGGTAACTGTTGTTTTCGTAGACGAAAATGGGATGAAAATTGCCTTTGGTATATGGTAAGTACTCTTCGTTTGCTTAGGTATGATGAAAATAGATGCTACTAGGTTGTATCTGCAATTGGCAACTCATTGTAATGCTCGATATCCAATGTGTCAATCCACTTCCTGTAATAAAAATAACGAGGCAGAATCACACGTTCTTTAAAGTAAATACGTATAGTACAAATAAGTCACGTATTGATTTTTATCGTGTTCAACACTCTTTCAACACTCAGTTAATTTTTACATTAGATTTAAAATAATCGTTTCAACAGATTTCAAGCTACATGGTTAATTTTGAGGTCTAATTTTATAACATGTTTCATGGCTGCATTGTTCCCGAATGCCTGTGTTGTTTAAGAAACACATGTTACACCGTCATACCCACATAGCTTTGCTTAAACTACACTACCATGTGGGAACAAGACATAGCAAGGACGAGCGGATACCTCTATACCCACTCGTTTTCTAATGTCTTCCCTATTTCTTGGCTTAGACGTTCTCATGGGGTTCCGGGTTTAACCTCTGCATTTCAGCAGTTTCCCCGTGTTCTTCTCTTGGTTTTCGTCTTCTTAGTCTTAGGATTTTTCCGTAACTAAAAGTCAATAGGGTTCTTATGGTCAGGGAAGTTGCGAATACGAAACATACGGCACATAGTATGTTCCACCAGAAATTGGTTGAGAACAATCCGTATCTATTATCCACATACGTTAATCTCTGGTCTTCATTTGTAAATAGGGGAATCTGCGAATCTAATGCTTCTCTTATTTTTGTAAGCCTTAGTGTCCCTTTATTCTTTTCTATTTTTGACCATATTGAGGTTTTTATTTCCTCGTTTTCTACATTGGGAATAGTGTACGACAGGTTGATTGCCTTGAAGTTAGTTATTTTGGGACTTATTATCTTTGTGCTTGCGGTAATTAACGGCGTTCGGACGGTTGACTCTTTAGTTACGAATCGACACCCTTGTTTTATGGTTATCGTACGCATATTTTGTAATATTAATTCTGTTTTGTAACTTTGGTCTATTCTTCCTTTATTATAGTAACGAGACAAAGTTCCGACAGATTCTCCTGGAACAGAAATAATGGTAGTGTTCATAAATATTAACATGATCAGCTCATAATTATACAATTCTGTCCTGGTAGATTTTTTTTTTTTTTTTTTTTTTTTTTTTTTTTTTTTGATGACATCAATCTTTGTTAGGACCTGGGTCGATTTTTCATAGAATATCCGAGGGGACCGCCAAAACCCGAAAAATTAAAAGCTGCATGGGCCTTGAGTTCCTTCCCAGGCTTCCCACAAGACATGGTCCAACGCCAGTTGTCGTCCTCAGTAGACCACGAGCTTCCTACCTTTGGTTGTTTTCTGTTCCCACCTTTCTCTCTGATCGTCGACGCTTTGACATCACTTGTATTATATTTTTTTTGATTAATATTTACTCGGTTAACTTTACTTGCACACTGTTAAATTTATTATGGTGGATCATAAGTTGATTTTTATAAGGGATTTGTAATTTGTCTTTACATTAATTAGGAATATTTCCATCTGTCAGGTTTTTTAACCGTTCTGCCTGACTGTGTCGTTACTTTCTCCTCGACTTCTTGTAGTTTTTTCTTTTTGGGTTTTTGTAGCGAAATAAGATCAAACTTTTTCTATTGTTTTTTTCAAAAATTCTTGCCCTTTTAATGTAGTTTGTTCCACGGGTGTGGCGGCTGTAGTCAGTTTTGATTTTACTATTCCTTTAATTACCCTATGGTCTGATTCGCCGTCAGACTCTTCGGAACTGGTTTCCGACGAATTCGGATTAGAACTTTTAGAGATGGCACTTTTTGAGGTATCACCTGCCCTTCCTTCGTAAATTTCTACTCCTCTTAAGTAGAAGGTTTTCTTCTCTAAATCCTCGCCTTGAGTTTTCAACTCGGGACATTTGAAAGATTCTTGAGAGCTTTGGGAGGAATCAATAGTTTTTGCGGGGTTTTTCCACTGTTTGAATGCCATGTCTTCAGGGGGATGGGGCATTTTTTGCACTAGGGTTTCCCTCCATGAAGTCCTCTGTTTAGGCTTGACCTTGGACACAGTTAAATCATGATATTGTCCTTGCTGGTCATCCTTTGGAGTTTTATTCTCGGGCAATGTACTTTGACTCGTTTTTATGCGAAAATTTATTAAATCCTTAGCTTCTCGCAGGTTTGTTTTAGTTGAATCTTTGGGGGGAGTTTTCTTTACAGTACTAACGGGGGTTTCTACAGCTCTGTTTAATGCCTCCTGTAAGGACAGGGGCCTTTCTCTCGGTGTTGCAGGGGAAACCATATCGGCTGGAAATCTTTGGAGGAGACATGGGGTTGAAATTCTATCGGGGAAAAATTGGGTTTTAGGAGATATTTTATGATCCATTTCTCTCACACTCTCTGACGATGAACTTTTTGGGCTTTTTGGTGTTTTAATTCTTACTGGTATTAGGGATTTTTTCTTTTGAATAACTAGATTTTTCATAGCTAAAAATACTTCAAAATTTTCCTCATCACTGTCATTCTCGAAATAGTCTTGCTTGAAATTAAAGGGTTTTAGCTCTGCCAATCTTGATCTAGGGGGCTCATTTTCTGCACCTGACGAATCAGTAGAGGAGGGCTGTGATACCCAGCTCTCTGGAAATTTGGCTCATTTTATTCGGCTAACATGCGCCTTGTAAGTTCTTCCACTATCGGGGTTTTCCATTTTAAAAGTATATTTGTTATTGTACTTTTTGACTATTCTGTACGGTCCAGAATATTTGTTGGAAAGTTTTTTGCCTTCCGTTTTTGCTTCGTTCTTTAGGTAGACGCAGTCTCCGTCTTTGAAATCTATACTCCCCTTGACTTTGGGTTGGTTTCTCAGCTCTTGGTTTATTTTACCTTTTTCCAACTCTTGCTTCACTATTTTATAAGTTTTCCTCATCCTATTTATTAATTCTTGTCTGTAATCTTCCGAGCTATTATAATTCTGCCAAGATTCAATAATCTCATTATACGAGATTCTAAAATCACGACCAAAAAGTAAATAAAATGGATTATCTTTAGTTGTTTCTGAATAAGCAGTATTGATTACGTTAGTTAAATATGGTAAGAATTGATCCCAGTCGTTGCTATTGTCTTTTGTATAAATACTTAAAAAGTTAGAAAATATTTTATGCCTATTTTCTATTTTACTATTAGCTTATGGGTGGTACGGAGCTGTCACCATTTTCTCTATATTAAGAAAACTCATTAAATCTCTTGTTACCTTTGAAACAAAATTACCTCCGTTGTCGCTCAAAATCTTGTTAGGAATGCCAAATTTTAAAAATAATCTTGCTAACGCCCTACTTGTGGTGTAAGCACCTTAATTTTTCAATGCTTTTGCAAAATTAAATCCTGAAAAGTAGTTTTTAACAAACAGAATACAAGTATGGCCTGTGCTAGAAACAGGCAAGTTTCCACTTGTTCCGTATAAGTCAAATGAGATAATAATGAAGGGGTACTTTGCTACCGGGACCCTTCTCATTGGAGGATTAGGATAAGCTGGGGGGATTTTTCTTACGTTATATGCTTCGCATGTACTTACAAATTCTTTAAGTTTTGTCATTGCTAAAGGCACGTAAAAATATTGTTTTAATTTATTGAAAGTTTCTATTACTCTTAAATGTACACCTATATCTGAATGAAAATATTCAAATGCAGGCACTATTAAGTTTTGTGGTAATACAGGTATTATTGAAGTTTGGTTTCTTTTTGTCTCAGCAGTCACGATTCTACGCAGTATCACTTCATCAAAATCATTGTAAAAATTATCTATCTCTTTTCTAAGAGTTTTGAATTTAACCGGTACCGTATCGTCATTCACAAAATAATTAATAAGCGCCGAACATATTTCGTCCTTTTATTGCTTTCTTTTTATATTTTCTAACGACAAGGGACAATAGTTAACCTTATTTTCGTTTACTGCGTCTTTGACTTTGTTTTTCTTACGTCCATGTTTACTCTTTTCATTGATAGCATTAACTTCATTTTCCTCAGCTTCAGACGGAATGTTTCCTGGGTATCTACTCAAAAAGTCGCAAGCTGTGTTTTGTTTAATTTTTAAATGTTTATGTTTGAAATCCAGGTTTTGGATTTTCATAATCCTTCTAGCTAAAATTTCCGTGGGGTTTTTAAATGTGCACAGATACTGTAAGCTTTTATGGTCTGATCGTAGCATAAATTTTCTACCAATTAAATAGTGTCTAGATTTGTCTAAGTGGTGAATTATAGATAATAATTCTAAGTTAGTGGCAGAATAACTACTATCGCCCTTTGATAAGATTCTACTTAGATATTATTTAACTTTTTCTATTTTTTTTTATTAGGTGTTCCATGATGAAGATTAGAGTTTACCATTGGAATTATTTGCCAAATAATAACCCCAATGCCTTTTGAACTAGCATCGGTCGTGACCACAAATCCTCCGTTTTCGAAATCAGGAAGTGATAAAATTGGTTCAGAAGTGAGTGCCTTTTTGAGACGCTCTAGGGAAGTTTGAGATTCCTGGGACCAGGTAACAATATGGGAGTTCCATTTAGTTAAGTCCGTGAGGGGTTTTACAATTTGGGCGTAATTGCGTACGAATTTTCTAAAGTAGCCAGTAAGACCTAAAATTCCTCTTAATTCTTTCATAGTTCTGGGGGGTTTGAGGTTTTCAACACATTTTATTTTATCAGGGTCTAAGGATATCTCTCCTTGTGTCACTACTACTCCTAAAAATTTAATTTTATGTTGAAATAAATTTACTTTCTCAGGTCGGAATTTTGAATTGCCTTGTCTGAACTTCTCGAACACATTAGCTAGTGTCGCTAAGTGTTGTTCAGTGTTTTCCCCCACGTACATGACATCGCTGACAAAATGAATGATATTCATTAATCCTCTTAAGAGGTGCAATAGGGGGTTTACGTAGCGCGCTTGAACTTGTTTTCAGTCCAAATGATACCCTTAACTATTCATATGAACCACATTCAGATGCTGAAAATGCAGTTTTATGGACATCTTTTTCGGCTATTTTCACTTGGTGGTTGCCTTGGGTAAGGTCCAAAGAAGTAAAACTTTAGTTTTAATTTGAAATTGAGTCAAGAATTTCAGCTATTCTTGGTAGAGGAAATTTATCGCTAACTACTTGTTTGTTAAGGGCTCTATAGTCTACTACAATTCTAAGATCACCATTCTTCTTTGGTACTAATATCACTGGTGCACTATACGGACTTATACTTGGGCGTATAATTTCCTTTTTTTCTAATTCATGGATTTTATTTTTTAACCATTCTTTGTGCTTATATGGCACACGATATGGCTGTTTTGCTACGGGATTACCAGTCGTTAAAATTTAATTTTCATAAAATGGTATCAGCCCCATGTCATCTTCAGATGCAGAAAACACATATTTAAAATTCCATAAAAATTCGCATAATTTTTTCTTAAGTTCCAAGTCCATAATATGATCCATATTAAATTTGTTTAAAAACTGCGATTTAGTTAAACGATATTTGTTATTTGAAGTTTTAATACCGTTAACTAGGTTTCTTTTAGAATTTTCCCATGTATTTAAATCATTCTCCGTTAAAACCTGGATTTGAACTAAACACGGTCCCTTTTTAATAGTAGTTGTATCATTTTCATGATTATTAGTTACACAAATAAAACCTTTTACTTTGACATAAAATACAGTCTGTTCCTCGCATAACAGATTTTTGGGTCTTTCAGATTAGGACGCAAACCATATTTCTGATTTGCTAACCACTGGCTCAATCATCTTTGATATTTGAATTTTTTGCATCGTTTTGGGAGGGACTTTTGTTTTCCTTATCGTGAATCCGTAATATTGCTCTTATTTTCATTATTTATTAGATTCATACTGGCGCTTTGCTGCGCCATTGCGGCCTCATATGGCGTCACGTTGGGTTTTACTATGTTTTTCCATAATTCCACTATTTTCTTGATTTCGTTTGACCTGTACTGCCGCCTATCTCCTATATTTATTTTTCCGAATTCAATACTTTTTTTATTTAAATTTACTTCATCTCTGCAATGTCTTTCAGAATAATTGGAGAAGTTTCTGATTATTCCATGAGGTTCAAAAGATTGCGACGTTATTCCGTCAGAAATTTTGTTTACTGTTATGTTGCCTTCGTATCCTCTGTTACGATTTCTTAAGGTAGAAATTTCTTCCCCCATCTTATCCGGGTAGACAAGCCTGTCGTTTGCTACGTCTAATAGTATTCTATTGGACCTTAAAAAATTTGCGCCTATGATTGCTTCGTACGGAAAGTTATCTCATATTATAAAATTTGTCGTAAAGATCCTATTGTCTCTTTTTACATTTAGGAAAATTTAACCTTTTACATCCAATTTATGCCCTGTCACACTAGTTAAATTGGGATTATTAGGGTTCCTCTGTTGCCTAATATGCAGAGGCAACATATTAAATACGCATGATTTTATGATACTAATCGTTGCGCCAGAATCAATTAAAGCCTTAAAATAAACGATTTATACAAAAAAATCATTAAATATAGGTTACTTGTTGTTAATATCATTACAAGACGCCATTACCATCGTTTTGGACCTATTAAATATTCCGAACACCCTCGGGGTCCAATTTATATTTCTGAGAGGCCCGACGAGTTTCCCTGGGGATTTATTTCATGTCTCGGTGCCTTTAATAGGTATTCAGACGTCTAAGTTTCCGTAGGCATATGTAATTGACTTACCTATGTCTGCCTTCGCCATGTATTTTTATGATAACGTGGACATCTTGTGTTGGTGCTACTGGCTGGCACTGACAGGCATATTGGCTTATAATGGCTTTGGCGATTATTTGGGTTTTCAAATCAATTATTAGTTTTTCTGTTGGCGGGAGAGCTGTACAAGTGTGGTTGGTACGTGTTTTAAGGTACTGATTGGCGCAATCCCCCCTGGCTATAGCCTAGTGCATGACCGGTGCTAAAATTTGTTCTTCCGAACAAATGGTTGCCGTAATTTTGCGTATTACCGACAGCAATTCTTGGTATGCGATTGGGGACATAACGGCACTCTCTCGCGATATTCCCAACACGATTACAATTATAGCACCTTATTATTGTAGGATTATTTTCGTAATTGGATTGTTTAACAAGCTGAAAACGTACTGTTTTCTGCCTAGCGGGTTCTTGCGTTTTGTTTCTTTATGTTACTGGGGAGTTAACCCTTGAAAAGAAATTGGAGGACACCTGATCGCTCTTGAAGTTTATGTTCGCATTTTAATCACCTAGGCTATTTATTTTTGTTTTACTGTGATTTGCGACCATCGTGTCGACTTCAATTAATCGCTCTACCTCCTGAACTGCGAGATCCAACGTCTGAATATTTTTGGATATTACCACTCTATATAGTTTTGGGGGTAGCCCTTGCAAAAAGGTATTTAGTATGACTTTTTCAAACAGTTGCCCCGAACCACTTCCGTATTTTGACTCTACAGAAATGCGTATATTATCAAGGTTTTCTCTTGTATTTTGTGAAAAGTCAAAGCTCACTGTTCCATGTTTTAATTTATTTATGGAACTGGTTTCTATAAATCTATCTTTAAATGCTTTTAACAAATTATCAACCGTATTTATTGGCAAGTTGGCGTTATTGCCTATGGTATGTTTAATCTGTTTTAGAAAGGTTAAGGCCTGGCATTTTAATCATAGAAGGAGTATTTCGACTAACGCTTCTAGCTCTGTTTTTTTTAGTTGGATAAACTGGGCCAATTGGATATTGAATTCGTCAATATCTGATTGACCATTGTGCTCCGGATAGATTTTGCTATTTCTATATTTTTCGCGACCAACTTTTGCGCCATTAATTGTTCTTCTAAATCTTCAGACATTTTTTTTTGTATAAATTTTTTTTTCACTTAACCTATTTTGGGGGAGGCTATTATCCCCTAAGAGATATTTTAAAGGGTTTCCTGTCGTAGCTTAGCGGTTATAGGCCTAATCACTTTACTTATAAGTCTGTATCTCTCTCATAATTAAATTCGAATTACAAAGTTTATAGCGTAATTAGTTCGCAATTTTTCTTCCAATTTCCGACTGTACCATTTGTAGCGATGAAATCTTTAGGTTTGTGGTTATACAAGAAAAGGGACTGGGCTTAATTGTGGTCATAAATATTGACCGCGTCAAATGTAATATCGTACCTTAAAGCTGAGAACTTACACTTTATAGGTTCTCCGATAGCGCCGCTCCGGAGAAAATAGAATATGTAGACATATAAATGTGGCCTCTTTTTCTTTAGCTATCTGGAGATCAGATTCCCTGGGAACGTCCTTGGAGATTTTGCGAACTAATTACCTATTACTAGACTAGATGCAGACATATAAAGTGAAATAAACACAGGTAAAAAAACAATAGATTTATTGGGACTTACATATTTAGGTGCACAGCAGTGAGTCACTTCAAACGACAACAATGGTGACAGAGATACAACAATCAAAGAATTGCTAAGATCGTACGCCGAGTAATTCTGTCTAAGCGGTCGTGATTCTCAAATACGAATATATATAAAAAGCACTTCTACCCCACTATCAAATGTAGTTTTTTTCCTTCTGCGCCGTGAGAACTGGCTCACAATTGGCTCGAGTGGCCCCAAGGATGCGAACCCTTCGTCCAATAATACGTCTTTAATATTTTTGATGATTTAGACGTTCACACGGTTCTTATCGTTTAAACTTCCTGCGAAATTGACTGCAGTTTTTCTCTTTGGTGATTAAGGACTTTTCATTTTTGAATCTAGATTTAACTTAATTAGAGGAAGTCGGAATTAATTTTGAAAAGAAGGAACTTTATTTTGGTATTTTAAATATATCGCATTTTGCTCACGGTTCAAAAGTAGAATGGGTTTTGAATGGGGATTGAGAGGATTGGCTGGGCCAGGCGAAGGTCCACCCCTATGAACAGTTACTGTGAAGAATATTATTTTTGAGTTAGTCTGCATTTAGACCCCGTTCGGGGAAGCATATTTTCTGGTTGTTATATGTGACCGTTTGGAAGAATACAAGTAAGGTATTTTCTACAAATTGTGTACTAGTTTTCCCGGAACCCAGGCAGGGTAGGAACAGAGTTACGAGATACCGTCATTATTATATTGACAGGGGGGTTTGTTGCCTCCAAGCAGAGAGTTAGAGATTTTCAGTGGTAGCCCAGGGCGGGTGCACTTGGCTTTAGAAAGTAGCCATTTGACCACTCGATCACGTTATCATACCCTGGGACAGGGTATACTGTGAATAGGGTAGCACCAAACCCGATATTTGCAGAACCGGTGTCGTAGACGCGGGCATCACATTATAATTTGAGGCCGGGGCTTTCCCCTCCAATAAGTGGTGACACCCATATATTACCACGCCAATACTGGTGGCATTGTAGCTTACCACTATAATGCTGGTGGCATGGTGGCCTACCGGTATAATATTAGCACCTATCAACCCTAACATTGGTGGCTATCAACTCTAGCACCTTCTTAATAGTCGAAAGGGATCCGAGGGCAACTGCCCCCCCTCCTCTCACGCCCACCTTTTCCCCAAACGTATCCAATCAAAATTTTTGGATAACCATTTTATTCAACTTAGTTGAAAGTTTTGGAAATTAGGTCTTTATTCCAACTTAGTTGAAAGTTTTGGAAATTAGGATGACAACTCCTCCCCCCACAGCCCTCAGGGCAAGGGTCGTAAGTAATGCCCTGGGGGCATATAAATTTATTATTGAAAGCATTGTCGTACAAACTTCAAAAGGGCTCATTCAATTGGAAATTGAAAGGGCTAGTGCCTTTTTTAATAGTTTAAAGTGATTGGATAGCGACTAACGCCCCTCTCATGCCTACCATTTTCCCAAACACATCCAATCAATATTTTGAGATATCCATTTTGTTCAACGTCGTTGACAGTTCTGAAAATTAGGTCTTTTAGGACGATAGCCCCCACAGAGCTTTCAGTGCAAGGTTTGTAGGTTGCACTTTGATGATAACCCCCTCAGAGCCCTCCGTGCAAGGGTTGTAATTTGCACTTTACTGAAAAAATACAAATGAATGTGCATTGTCAGTTTAATATACATATACTGATATTTATTAGTCAAAATTTTAATATTGTTTGATTTATTAAAGTTATATAAGTAAAAACATTTATATTTTTTTCAGTAACGTGCAAATTTTGTTCTGGCCTTGGGAAGGCATAGGGGTTTTGCGCCCAACTTATGTTAATTTCTGCTCGTTTGAGTTTGACTTAGTTACTTATTGTAATTTTTGTTCGTTTTGGGTTTCATTTATTTATCAATGCTGATTTGTGGTAGTTTCACGCATAGTAGATTATTTGATTTTATTTTTGCTCTTTTTTTGTTTAATGGAATTCTTTACTTTTCTTTGAAAAAATTATTTTGTAGAATAGACCCCGAAGCTGCACCGAAAAGTGGGCGGGGCGCGGCCTAAAAAAAACGGCGGCGCGCCGCCGAGCTTGCATCAGCGCGCTGACGCCGCCGCTGATTCTATCGGTGGCGGCGGCGTCACTAATACGCCGCCCGTTTTTTTCTCTCTTTTTTGGTTATCGATATCGACCTCCAGGCTTCAACTGTCATCCCGGCTAATCTGTTTCTTAAAAATAAATACTGTCATCTTGGGCTCGCCATGTATATCGGTTCATAGGAAGGAGAGGAAGAAATTTTTCTTGAAACAAAAATTCTACACCCCACTTTAAAATTCTGTTCATTTTTCTTTCTGATTTTTCGGATGAAAAGAGGTAGGTAAAAGAGCATTAGGTACTTCAGGATGTTATGATAGGCAGAACAATCGAGATGTGTAAGTAAAGAACAATCTAGGCACAATGTATTTTTTTTTTCCAAATCTGAGCAATTTGTATCAAAAGATTTGTTGCAGAAACTTCGAAAAGGGCTTATTTAATTGTAAATTAGAATAACTAGAAATTTCGAAAAGCGCTCATTCAATTGGAAATTGGAGTGACTTGTGCCCTTTTTAATAGTCGAAAGTGATTGGAAGGCAGCTAACACCCCTTCCACGCCCACCGTTTCCCCAAACACATCCAATCAAAATCTTAAGATAGCCATTTTGTTCAGAATAACTGATTTCAAGATAGAAAATATGTTTTTTGAGGAGGTTACTCCCCCACAACCCTTAGGGCAAGGGTTTTGTAGTTATGCCCTGGAGGTATATAAGAACGATGTTGGCACAATGCCCTTTTTAATAGTAAAAAATGATTGGAAGGCAACTAACACCCCTTCCACGCCCACCATTTCCCGAAACACATACAATCAAAATTTTGAGATAGCCATTTTGTTTAACGTATTTGAAAGTTCTGGAAATTAGGTCTTAGAGGATAATAACCACCCTCACAGCCCTTAGGGTAAGGGTTGTAATTTATGCCCTGGGGGCATATACGGTGTTTATAGAAAGCGTTGTCGTAGAAACTCAAACAGGGATCATTAGTTTGGAAATCGAAAAACCTAGTGCCCTTTTTAATAATCGAAATTGATTGGAAGACTTGACAATTTTATACAGTAAAGATCGATGTGGGTATAATGTATCGTTTTTTTGTTGTTGTTGTTGTTTAGACCAGGGCACTTCGTATCGAAGGAGTTGTCGTAGGAACTTCGAAAGGGGCTCATTCGATTGAAAATATAAAAGGCTGATGCCCTTTTTAGTAGTCGAAAGTGATTGGAGGGAAACTGATCCCCCTCCCACGCCCACTCTCCCATTTGTCTTTATGTTTAAAAATTAAATGTTGCCTTAATATTAAATAAAAATGAACTTTTTTTATGATAATTCCCAATAGGGTATCTCAGCAATATCCTAAGAACGACTGAGGGTATTATGTTCAAACTTTTAGGGCTTCTTCTGCTCTTAAAATTTGACCAAATCAAAATAGCGTAATTGTATCCAAGCTATCAAAGAAAGTAAACAAATTTTTTTGCGAATGTTATCAAGTTTTCCATTTCAGGTCAACTAGAGGAGGTATGAAACTAAATTAAACACTACTATTTGTGTCCAGATTTTTATAAGGGTCTATGTTGTTAAATTTTGCTGAAAATTATTTTCCAGCATACAAATAGCAGGCCAAACTATAAATTCTTAAAAAAACGAAAAGATTTGAAGTATGATTTTCTTTTTCCCTGAAAAGACTATGTCAATATAAAACAAACAGAAATTAGTAAAAAAAACTGCTTCCAAAAAATAATTTATTTCAAAGAAAAGTAAAGAGCTCCATTAAACCAAAAATGAGCAAAATTAAAATCAAATAATCTACCAAGCGTGAAACTACCACAAATCAGCATTGATAAATAAATGAAATCCAAAACGAACAGAAATTAATATAAATAACCGAGTCAAACTCAAAACGAGCAGAAATTAACATAAGTTGGGCTTAAAACCCCTATGCCTTCCCAAGGCCGGAACACAATTTGTACTTTACTGACAAAAATACAAATGAATATGCATTGTCAGTTTAATATACATATACTGATATCTAGTAATCAAAATGTTAATATTATTTGATTTATTAAAGTTATAAAAGTAAAAACATTTATATTTTTTCAGTAACGTGAAAATTATGTTCTGGCCTTGGGAAGGAATAGGGGTTTTGAGCCCTATTTATGTTAATTTCGGCTCGTTTTGAGTTTGACTCAGTTATTTATTGTTATTTTTGTTCATTTTCGGTTTCATTTATTTATCGATGCTGATTTGCGGTAGTTTCCCGCTTGGTAGATTACCTAGAGCTAGTATAGAAATATATCTATAGAAATGAATTACATTTTTTTTTGCACAGCTAGCAGAGCACACTGAAGTTGAAGTAGCCTTAAACTTTGACTTAAAACGTTATAACTTGACCACTTCTTTCAAAAAAGAATTTCGGAGGGTTATTCCGTGTTGATAAGAAAAGAGGGTAAAGGTGCAGTTTAGTTCCTCCTGTAGTGTAGGGCGCAGGAGGCCTATGGTGAAGGTGCAGGTTTGTTCTCCCTTATAAAACAACTTATTGCAGCAGATACAAAGAAGAAGCCCATTTGCGGCATTCTGTGGGACCCCAAGGTCCAATGCTAGTATCAGATCCCGCGAGTGGCAGTTTACGCTCGTCAAGTTCTGGCTGCACCGGCCACATGTAACCCAGCTAAAAAGCTTTTCATCGCGACAGGAGTAAGAAGGACTTTATGAAGAATAATAAATTCGGGAGGAGTGAACTTGCCTACGCTTGTTGCATCAGTGGCTCCTAAAGCGATGTAGCTGATGATATAAAAGTACTAATGCTGTTACGCCATCATATTTAATACTTTTACAGTGTTTGTACGTAGTCGTTATTTGTTTTGTTTTTTTTTTCACTTCCTTTTCTTGCGCATGTGATTAATAGGATATGTCTGAAGTTGAGATCTTACAAGATACTCACACATTAGCCGAAATCAATAACTAGCAGAACATGAATAAAAGCAGTATTGTAAAGTGGAACTGATATCTAAGATGTGTACACAACGTAGGTTTCCCTGGGTCTAATGGCTAAAAATGAGAATTCTACTTTGTCTGATCGACGGTGAACATAAACACTTTCCGCACGGCCCAACAAATTCCTGTTTTGTCATATTGTTCTTGTATATTTTTTAGCCAACCATTTAAAAATCCTTACTAAAATCGAGGTTGAACGTGCTTGGTGAAGTTGAATTTTTATTATTATTTTTAATCAGAAAAAGCGGCGCGCCGGGGCGCGCCGCCGGTCTAAAACTCGGCGGTGCGCCGCCAAAAAATTTCGGCGCGCCTGGCGGCACGCCGCCGCCGATACTGAATCACACATTCCCCGCCGTCATTTCGGCGTGGCGCGGCTTCGGGGACTATTGTAGAAAAAGTTTTTTAATTATTGTCGAGAAAAATATAAATAGGGAAGGCTCTTCCTTTTGTAATACGTCAACGGTAGAGCGCTGACTGACGGATCAACCGTAATGTCCGGTTTCTATGCAATTCAAGCTACTAGTGCTCACTTATTCTTCTTAGAAAGTGGGATAAATAGGGATTGTCCTTCCCAGAAAGGACTTGCAGTTTGTATCATAGGCGGCACAATAGCCCTGCCTAAATACAGGGCGATATACGTACAATATATTGTTGTTTTTTTGTGACCAACGTTATATGTATAGAAGGAGTTAATGTAGAAATTCAAAAGGGCCTCATTCGATTGTAAGTCGCAAGTTCTAGTGCCCTTTTAAGAGTCAGAAGTTATTGAAGGGCAATCCCCCCAACGCCCATCATTTCCCCAAACACATCCAATCAAATTTTGAGATATCCAATTAGTTCAGCATATTTGAAAGGTGCAGTAATCGACAACCAGCCCACAGCCCTCAGGGCAAGGGCTGTAAGTAATACTAATTACCCATCATTAACATGTAAGGTTTTTATGGATGAGCTGGTCGTATAAACTACGGAAGGGGGCTCATTTGATTAAAAATCAGAGGTTCTAGTGCCCGTTTTAAGAGTAAAAAGTGATCGAAGGGAAACTAGCCCCCCATGACCTCTTTTCCCCAAATGTGTCCAATAAAAATTTTAAGATAGTCATGTTGTTCAAAATAGCCCAAAGATCATATAACAAGGCCTTTGAGATCGAAACAACCCCCCAAAGCCTGGGGGCAAGCGTTATACGTTATGCCCCGGGAGCATATAGGATGTTTATGGAAGGGGCAGTCGTCTAAACTTCGGATGGCGCTCATTTGATTGGAAATCGGAAGTTCTAGTGTTCTTTTTAAGAGTCAAATAGCGACTGGAGATCAACAAGCCAGCGCCCCCCCTCCCCCCCCCCCCCCTTCACACGCCCAATATATCCCAAAACGTATCAAATCAAAATTTTAAGACAGCTGTTTTGTTTAGCATTGTTCAAAAGTCCAGTAATTATTCCTTCGGGGATATTATCCCCCCCCCCACAGCCCAAAGCATAAGGGCCGTAAGTTAGGAAATTCTTTCATCGTTTGCATGTAGTATATGTTATTGAGAAAAATGGGCAAGCTTGACCCTTACTTTCCAAAAAGACTAAGGGCATTCAGATGACCCTTTCAGAGAATGTTGAGGGGAGTGTCGAACTAAATCAAAATATGTTGTATTCATGCGGGTTGTCAAAAGGCCGTAACTCAGGAATAAGTATCTTAATTTAGAACTTTCAGGAAATTATAAGGGATATGATCAATTGAGCAAAAAGACAATATTTACACGCTACTACTACTACTACTACAACCAAAACTACAACTACTGCTGACCACTACTACTACTACTACTACCATTACTACTACTAAAGCTACTGCTTCTGTCGCGAGTACTGTCAAGGCCGAGGATATTGAAATGAACATCTGAGGAAACATTGAGGGGAGAGTTGAACTAAATCAAAATATACTATGCGCATACAGATTTCTGATACAGGCACATCAGTAATATTTTTGGATTGGCTTACTCTATAAAGATGAAACTTCTGGGGCATCATGAGTGGGATGTTCAACTGACCAAAAGGCAACATGTACCTGCTACTACTGCTTTTAATACTGCTGCTAATTCTATTACTACTACTGCTACTACTACTACTACTAATACAACACTATTACTGCTACTACTGCTCCTACTGCTACCAAGGCCGTGCCCAGTGGGGTGGGGGGCTTGGGGGATTTGACCCCCCCCCCCAAAAAAAAAAATCTTTCTCTGACTCGTTAAAACGTAACAAAAATGGATATAAACAGATTTTCTATGTGTCTTTTGTGGTTTTTTTATACCCCCCCTCCCCCCTCCGAAAAAATTAAATTCAGTAAAACCCCCTCCAAAAGAAAATCCTGGCTATGGTCTTGACTAAAACCGCTAGTACTATCAGACTAGTACTATGAAGGCTAAACGCATGAAGGTAAAAATTTGACAGAATATTGAGGGGGAATTTGAACTAAATCCAAACACACTATGGGCATGCGGATTGACAAAAGAACATATTTCAAGAATGGATTTGAGTATTAAGTTAGAGCCTACAGAGTAGGGTTAAAGGGGAAGATAAACTGACCTAAGGTAATATGTGCATGCAACTACTAACAATACTACCACTGCTACTACTACTAATACTACTCCAACTACTACTTCAATTGCAACTACTTGTATGGTTGAGAATATTGAGACGAAAAGGACGCCAAGAGGGCACATCAGCAACAATTTTGAAACGGCATGCAGTATCAAGGTGAAACTTCCGGAATATCATGAGGGGGATGTTCAACGGACCAAAAGGCAACATATACGTACTACTACTGTTATTAATACTACTACTACTACTGTTACTTCAACTACTTATGCACCGCTACTAATGCTACTACTTCTCTTAGTACTACTACTAGTACTATGATCCTAGTATTATTAAGGCTAAAGCCTGTGAAGGCGAAAATTCGAGAGAATGCTTAGAGGAAACTTGAACTAAATCAAAATACAATACATGCATGCACATTGTCAAAAAAGCATGTCTCAAGAATAGATTTGAGCATTAAGTTGGAACTTTCAGAAAATGCTTAAAGGAGGAAATCATTTGACAAAAAGACAATATATGCATTTTACTACTAATACTACTACCACTGTTGCATTTACTACTACTAATTCAACTACTACTTCTATTGCCAATACTTGTAAGACTAAGAACATTAAGATGAAAATTTCAAGAAGTATGTAAATATATAGGTTGTCAACATCTCATATCTGCAATGTCATAGCGACAGCTGATAAGTTTGAATTTCCAGGACTTGATGAGAGGGTTATTAAACTGACAAAAAGACAATAAGTTAATACTACTACTAGGTCCACTACTATGACTACTATTACAACTATGCCTAAAGGAATGAAGGTGAAACTTTCAGGGAATTTTGACGGGGGGAGGATGAACTAAATTACAACACACCGTCTGTTTGCAGGTTGTCAAAATACCGTATCAGCAGTATTTTAGGAACAATTTGGTGTGTGAAGTTGAAACTTACAGGCCTTTTTGTGGGCTATTTTGAACTAACCATAGGACAATATTTGCATCCAAATGCTACTGCTTCTACTTATACTACTACTGTCGCTATTATTACTACTGTAAATGCTACTAAAGCTGAGGCTACTACAATTAATTATACTACTACTACTGCTACTACTATAACTACTGGTGCTACTAATACTGCTAATAAACCCAAGGGTATGAAGGTGAAAAATGTAGAGTATACTGAAACTGTATTGAACTAAATCGTAACACGCTACACCCACAAAGCTTGTCAAGAGGACGTATCATCAATACTTCAGGAACGGTTGATGGTATTAAGTTGAATTTTTCAGCGTGTATGGAAGTAGATGTTGAAGAAAATCAAAGGTGCTATGCGCATACTGCTACTAATGCAACTACCGTTACTACAGCTATTGCTACTACGCATATTAAGGGCATTAAGGTGAGACTTGCAAGGAATATTTAAGTGGTTTTTGAACTAAATCAAAAGGAACTAGGAACAAGAAGAAAGACAAAAGGGTCACAAAGCAATATCTCAAGAACTTCTTACATTGCTAAGTTAGACCTTTCAGGGTATGTTGTGGCAGATTTTCAAATAGCGAGAAGGTAGTATGTGTACACTATTAATACTACTACTACAGCTACTATAACTATTGACGCTGAGGGTATTGAGGTGAAACTTACAGGGGACATTTAGACGGAATCTAAATTAAACGAAAAAACAATATGCATACTCTTTTGAATAAAAAGACATATAAGCAGTATGACAGGCAGCACGGCTCTATCATAACTAGCAATATCATTGAAACTTTTAAACGAGCTGATTTGATTTGAAATTGAACTTGTCCTTTTCAAGAGTCAAAAGTGATTGGAGGGCAAGCAGCCCCCCTCCAAGCGCATTAGTTTTCCAAACAAACGCAATCAAAATTTTGAGACATCCATTTAGTTTAGCACATTTCAATTGTCCAGTAAATGTGTGTATTATACTGGTAAGCCACGATGGCCCCAGTATTTTTGTGCTAAGGTACAGGTGTCACCACTTATTGGTGCAAAAATGATGCTACAGCGCTGAGTGGAAGGGAAAGCCCCCGGCGGTACCAAATAGTATAATGGGATGCCCGCGTCTGCCACACCTGTTCTGTAAATATAGGGTTTGTTAATACCCAATTTACAATATACCCTACCTCAGGGTGTGATAACGTGATCGAAGGGTCAAGTGGCCAAATTCTAAGGCCAAGGGTGCACCCAACTTGGGTCACTAATAAAATCTCTATCTATCTCCTTGGAAGGTAAACGAACCCTCCTGTCAATATAATAATGACGGTATCTCGTAACTCTGTTCCTACCCTGTCTGGGTTCCTGGTAAAAATAGTCTACACAGCTGTAGAAAATATCTTACCTGTAATCTTCCAAAAAGTCACACACATACAACGACCCTGAAAAAAACGGACTTCCCCAAACGGGTCTCAATGTCGACTAACTCAAAAATAATATTCGTTCTGTACAATGAACTTTGCATAGGGGTGACCTTCGCTTGGCCCTGGCCAATCCTCTGAATTAACGTCGAAAATCCATTCTACTTTTCCGTAATCTTGTCTTTCAATGGCCCAAACCCGGAAGACCAAAATAGAATTTAAGTTCAAAGCTTACTTATTACGAAAGAATCTAGCTTAGCAACGAGAGTCAACTTATGATTAAAATGGTAAAAATAGGCAAATATAATTACAGAAAAGAAAATAGGTCATTTATCTGAAAAGAAAAAATAAGGGGTGAAATTCCAACACCTCCCCCATAACATAAATGACCACCAATGCGCCACGCTGGTCCACAAATATAACACTTAACTTCAAAATCACCAAACTTGTCCATCTTCTCTTCTTTCTTCCATCGGTGCCTGTGCTTCCACCGCTTGGCTCAGAATGCGTCGTCATCCACACGTCTCTACCGTAGAACCACCATGGTTCTATCGCACAGCATCCGCATCTTGTTTTGAAGATTGAACCCCAAGATTCGCAGGACACAATCGTGCTCAGCACAATTGAAAATAAAAGTTTTCTCGCTCTTACGAATTTACATGTGAGAGGAGCAGAGAATCAGTTTCTGGCACATTCGATGATGCCAGCCATCATGAAAAATTAGCTGCACTACCCTTTCAGTTTCAGTCTGGAAAACAACCCCACTCTCAATGAGAATGTAAATTGGACCTTCACATAATTTCAAATAATCTAAGGCCGGAAATTCAAAGGCCTGTGAAAACGATAAGGGTACAGGGAATGAAGTAAAATTTTGAGCGAATCACGAATCCCCTTTTTTCTTTGTTCCCTCCCCTGGGATAATTAAATGAAGAATATGCGTTGATAGTAGGAACCCATTATTGACTCCGAACGGGCACCACTGCTGCCATCTATAACCAGTCTAACTGTACCTAACCACATAGACAATGTTATTGATCCCTGTACGAACAAGATCACGACCGGGACATGTGACATCATCAGATAAGGAAATTTAAATATTGGAATATTCTTATCCGAGAGTTGGAAATACAGACAGGACAAGTTGACCTGAAATAGTAAACTTGATACCATTCGGGAAAAAAAATCTGTTTACTTTCTTTGATAGCTTGCATACACTTACGCTATTTTGATTTGGTTAAATTTTCAAAGCAGAAGTAGCCCCCAAAGTTTAAATATAATACCCTCAGTCGTCCTTGGGATACTGCAGAGATACCTTATTGAGAATTAAAATTAACACAGTGCATTTTGATCTATCTTAACTTACAACATTTGCCCTGGGGACTCTAGGGGGTTTGTCATCCGTAAATAGAAAATTTCCAGAGCTTCCAACTACGTTGAACAATATGGCTATCTATACACTTTTATTGAATGTGTGGAGAAAGGGTGGGCCGGAGAGGATGGTTAGTTGCCCTTAAATCACTTTCGATTATTAAAAGGGCACTAGCACTTTCAATTTTAAATTGAATGAGTCCTTTTTGATATTTTTACAACATTGCTTTCTATAAAAACCTTACACGCTCCAAGGGCATAACTTACAGCCCTTGACCCGAGGGTTGTGGGGGGGAAGAGTTATCATCCATGAACACCCAATTTCCAAAACTTTCAACTACTTTGAATAAAATGGCTATCTAAAAATTTCGAGTGGATATGTTTGGGCATAAGGTGGGCGTGAAAGGGGTTTAGTTACCCTTAAATCACCATCGACTATAAAAAAGACACAATACCTTTGAATTTCCAATCGAATGAGCCCTTTTTTAAGTTTCTAAGACACAAATTTCAATAAAAACCTAATATGCCCTCAGGGCATAACTCATAACCGGTGCTCTGAGGGCTGTGTGGGGGGGGGGGTCCTCCTCAAAAACATAAATTCCATCTGGAAATCAACAACGCTGAACACAATTTCTATCTAAAACTTTTGATTAGATGTGTTTGGGAAAAAGGTAGGCGAGAGAGGGGGGTTAGTGGCCCCCAAACCACTTTCGACTATTAAAAAGGTCACTAGACATTTGAATTTCCAAGTAAATGAGCCCTTTTTCAAGTTTTTACGACAAAGATTTCAATAAAACTTATATACCCACGGGGCATAACTTATAACCCGTGCCCTGATGACTGTGTGGGGATTGTCCTGACTAATGGTATAATTTACTGAGCTTTAAACTCCGTGGAGCAAAATGGCTAACTAAAAATTTTGATTTTATGTGTTTGGGGGCATGATGGGCGTGGAAGGGGTGCTACTAGCCTTCCAATTACTTTCGACTATTAAGAAGGGCACTAGCCATTTCAATTTCTAATTGAGTGAGTCCTTTTTTAAGTTTCTATACACGTTCTATAACAACCTTATATGCCCCCCGGGAAGAACTTACAACCCGTGCCCTGAGGGCTGTTAGGGGGTTGTCATCCCGATTCACAGAACTTAAAACTACATTGAATAAAATGGCTATCTGAAATTTTGATTGGATGTGTTTGGGGGAACAGTGGGCGTGAGAGGGGGGTCAGTTGCCCTCCAATCATTTTTGAGCATTATAAAGGGCACTAGCCCTTTGAATTTCCAATCGAACAAGCCATTTTTGAAGTTTCTACGACAACGCCTTCTATAAAAACCTTATATTCCCCAAGGGCATAACTTACTTCCCTTGCCCAGAAGGCTGTGGGGGAGTGTCCTCCTTAAAAACATATTTTCTATCTGGAAATCAACTACGCTAAACAAAATGGCTATCCCAAAATTTTGGTTGGATGTATTTCGGGAAATGGTGGTGTGAAAGGAGCATTAGTTGCTTTCCAATCACTTTCGACTATTAAAAAGTGCACAAGCCACTCAAATTTCCAATTGAATGATCCCTTTTTGAAGTTTCTACAATAACTTCTTCGATACGAAGTGCCCTGCTCTAAAGGAAAAAAAAAAATAATACATTGTGCCAACATTGTTCTTAAATAGCCTCACGGTATAACTTAAAACCCTTACCCCGAGGGTTGTGGGGGAGTGTCCTCCTCAAAAACATATTTTCTATCTGGAAATCGACTACGTTGAACCAATTGACTATCGCATGATATTGATTGGATTTTTTTGGGGGACTGATGGTTGGGAGAGCTAGTTGCCCTCCAATCACTTTTGACTATAAAAAGGGCACTAGCCCTTTGAATATCCAATCGAATGAGCCTTTTTTGAAGTTTCTACGACAATGCCTTCTATAAAGACATTAAATGCCCCCAGGACATAACTTACAACCCTTGCCCTGAAGGCTATGGGGGGGGTATCCTCCTCAGAAATATAATTTCTATCTGGAAATCAACTACACTGGACAAAATAGCTATCTCAAAATTTTGTTTTTATGTGTTTCGAGAAATGGTGGGCGTGGAAGGAGTGTTAGTTGCCTTACAAATACTTTCAAATTTTAAAGAGGGAACAAGCCACTGCAATTTCCCATTGAATCCGTCCTATTTGAAGTTTCTACGACACTTCTTCGATACGAAGTGCCCTAGTCTAAAGGAAAAAAACAATAAATGATACATTGTACCAACATCATTCTTATATGCCTTCGGGGCATAACTTAAAACCCTTGCCCCGAGGATTGTCGGGGAGTGTCCTCCTCAATAACATATTTTTTATCTGGAAAGCAACTACGCTGAACAAAATGGCTATCTCAAAATTTTGATTGGATGGGTTGGGGAATGATGGGCGTGGGGGGGAGCTAAGTGCCCTCCAATCACTTTCGACTATTAAAAAGGGCACTAGCCACTCCAATTTCCTATTGAATGAGCTCTTTTGGAAGTTTCTACGACAACTTCTTCGATACGAAGTGCCCGGTTATGGAGGAAGAAAAAAATAAATAATACATTGTGCCCACATCGTTCTTTACTTAGGCAGCGCTATCGGGCTGCCTATGATAGTCTCCACACTCTGTGGCTGACAATAAATAAGACATGCTGGATAGTTTCATCGGCTAAGAAGTAGACCTGGTATAGATGGGAGGGATGTAGCTTCCAATTAAATAACACACTAATGAGAAGAAGGGTACCTGATTTGGGACGGTAGTATAGCACTTTGCGTAATCTAGTATAAAAATGAGATAAAATCAATTTACTACGATTAATAATAGATCTTTGCCTGATAATATCGCGTAAATTGAGCTCAGAGAGAGGACTCGGGTTTCACAAAAAAGCGTTGGTTGCCAGTAAATGAACAGTATCATTATATTTGATAACTTTATGGCTTGGAACATATTGAAAATTAATGTGGTTGTCTATAGTCTGGAGGCTCAAAAGCTGTCTTCTAATGTTGAATAGGTCCTTATGATTTTCAATTCTATTAAATTTTTTTAGCAACAGTATTATCGATTTGGAGTAAGAAAGGCAAAGAATATTTTCCTCTAAGATACTATAATTTACGAGAGCATCGAGGGCAAAGCGAATGGCACATAATTCAGCTGACAAAATAGAAGATCCCAAAGGAATGGGTGGAAAAAGGTTAATGTTGAATAGGTTCTTATCATTGGCAATTCAATTTAATTTTGTTTTAGCAAAAGTATTGCCGATTTGGAGACAGAAAGGCAAAGAATATTCTCCTCTACAATGCTATTATTTATGAGAATATCTACGGCCAAGCAAATGTTAAATAATTCAGCTGACAAAGGGAAAAATCCCAACGTAAGAGGCAAAAAAGGGTTAGGGTCCAGTGATGGAATACATACTCCTGGTTCAGGTCTCTCACCCTGAACAAATCCATCTGAATAGATTTTCCTGTGATTAGGGTACAACTTTGAAATCTGTTCAGCCAGAATAATCTGAATCTCATGATTTGGAATTTATGTTTTATTTACTGGAATAAGTTCTGCTTGACAGATAGGTTCACTCATTTCCCATGGTGGAGTGTCAGTAAAAAAGTAGGCATACGAGGAATATTGACTCCAATTTCGGACCTCCGATTGAAACTGATTCCAAGATGAAAGGATATTGGTGTAAGCAACCTTCAAAGCAAAGGTATCATTATACACAACATGCTTGCTTCCATAATCTTGAATTCGCGAGAAGTATTTCTTCCTTTGACTGGATGCTCTTATACTTAGGGAAACCGAACCAGGCAGTTGTTTTAATTTAAACAGAGGAGTATGCCTTTGCAAACCCAGAGCAATCCAAATAGCGGAATTTTGTAAAAATTCCAAGTTTTAAATACAGATGAGGACCGAATTGAGAAAAATTGGATACCAATTTTAATATTCTAGGTTAGATCGGATATATAATTTATAAAAATCCAAAATAACTTTAGGGGAGCATCCCCATTTACTTCCAACCAGTCTCTTTAGAATACAAAGTCTCCGAATGAACATGGATTTAGAAGAATTAATATTTGCATACCATAACATTTTAGAATCTATCCATAGGCCAAATAGCTTCACTGAGTTGCAATATGGAAATTTACTAGAGAAAATTTGAAGTGGATTGGGAGGATCTTTTGAGAAATTAGCCAATATAATGTCTATGGTTTTACTAATCGAAATTGGAAAACCCAAGGCTGAAGAGAATCTCTGAACTAATCTTAGATCCATTTGATCCAAGTTTTTGAAGAATTACAATATCCTTTTTAGACTTCCCAAATAATCAAATCATCTGCGTAAAGGCCAAAAAATGAGTGAGATAATTGGAATTCTGAAACAAACAAATTGAACAGAAGGGAACTCAAAATTGCTCCTTGGGGAAGACCTCTAGTAATGGGGTTCGTCTCTCTTCTCTACTTATTAACTTAAAATATAAAAATTTGTATCATAGGCAGCGCTATGCGCTGCCTAAGTGAAGAACGATGCTGGCAGAATGTATGATTTTTTTTTCTTGGTTTTAGACCAGGGCACTTCGTATCGAAGGAGTTGTCGTAGATACTTCGAAAAGAGCTCATTTGATTGGAAATTGGAGTGGCTTGTACCTTTTTCAATAGTCGAAAAATATTAGAGGGTAACTAGCCCCCCCCCACCCACCACGCCCATCAGTCCCCCAAACACATCCAATCAAAATTTTGAGATAGCCATATTGTTCAGCATAGTTGATTCCCAGATAAAAAATATATTTTTGAGTAGGGCACTCCCCCACACCCCTCAGGGCAAGGGTTCTTAGTTATGCCCTAGGGGCGTATAAGAACTATGTAGGCACAATGTATTATTTATTTCCCCTCTAGACCAGGGCACTTCGTATCGAAGGAATTGTCGTAGAAACTTCGAACAGCACTCATTCAATTGGAAATTGGAGTGACTCGTGCCCTTTTTAATAGTCGATAGTGATTGGAAGGCAACTAACACCCCTTCCACGCCCACCATTTCCCCAAACACATCCAATCAAAATTTGAGATAGCCATTTTGTTCAGCGTAGTTGATTTCCAGATAGAAATTATGTTTTTGAGAAGGACACTCCCCCACAGCACTCAGGGCAAGGGTTGTAAGATTTGCCCTGGGGGCATATAAGGTTTTTATAGACAGCATTGTCGTAGAAACTTCAAAAAAGACTCATTCGATTAGAAATTCAAATGGCTAGTGCCCTTTTTAATAGTCAAAATTTATTTGAGGGCAACTAACCCCCCTCTCACGCCCACCTTTTCCCCAAACACATCCAAACAAAATTTTAAGATAGCCATTTTGTTGAACGTAGTTGAAAGTTCTAGAAATTAGATCTTTGCGGATGACAACCCCCCCCCCCCAACAGCCCTCAGGGCAAGGGTTGTAAGTGATAACCTGTGGGCATATAAGGTTTTTATAGAACGTGTTGTCGTAGAAACTTCAAATTAGGCTCATTCGACTAAAAATTGAAATAGCTAGTGCTCTTTTTAATAGTCGAGAGTGATTGGAAGGCAAATAACACCCCTTCCACGCTCACCATTCCCCAAACTCATTCAATCAAAAGTTTGAGATAGCATTTTGTTCCACGCAGTTTAAAGTTCAGGAAATTATCTTTTGAGCAGGACACTCCCCCTACAGTCTTCAGGGCAATGGTTATAAGTTATGCCCTGGGGGCATATAATTTTTTGTTGAAATCTTTGTCATAGAAACTTGAAGGGCTCATTTGATTGGAAATTCTAAGGTCTAGTGCCCTTTTTAATATTTGATTGTGATTTGAGGGCAATTAACCTCCCTCTCATGCCCACAAATTCCCAAAACAAATCCAATCAAAACTTTTAGATAGCCATTTTGTTCAGCGTAGTTGATTTTCAGATACAAATTATATTTTTGAGGAGGACACTCGCCCACAGCCCTCGGGCAAGGGTTGTAAGTTTTGCCCTGGGGCATATGAGTTTTTTATAGAACGCGTTGTCGTAGAAACTTCAAAAAAGGCTAATTCGGTCTGAAATTCAGAAGGCTAGTGCCCTTTTTAATAGTTATAAGTGCTTAAAGGGCAAATAACCCCCCTCTCATGCCCACCATTTCCCCACACATATCCAATCATAATGTTAAGATAACCCTTTTGTTCAACAGCGTTGAAAGTTCTGGACATAAGGTATTTGAGGCTGACACCCCCCCCCCCGAAAGCCCTCGGGGAAAGGATTGTTTTTTATGCCATGGGGGCATTTAAGGTTTTTATAGAACGCTCTGTCGTAGAAACTTCAAAAAGGGCTAACTCGATTGGAAAATGGAATTGCTAGTGCCCTTTTTAATAGTCGAAAGTGATTGAAAGGTAACTATCACCTCTTCGACGCCCACCATTTCCCCAAACAAATCCAATCCAAATTTTGAGATAGCCATTTTGTTCCACGCAGTTTGAAGTTTAGGAAATTATATAATTGATTAGGATACTCCCCCCACAGTCTTCAGGGCAAGGGTTATAAGTTATGCCCTGGGGGCATAAAACTTTTTTTTGAAATCTTTATCGTAGAAACTTGAAAAAGGGCTCATTTGATTCGAAATTCAAAGGTCTAGTGCCCTTTTTAATATTCGAAAGTAATTTGAGTTTAACTAATCCACCTCTCACGCCCACTTTTTCACCTAGTACATCCAATCAAAACTTTTATCTTGCAATTGTGTCCAGCGTAGTTGATTTCCAGATAGAAGGACACAGCTCTCAGGGCAAAAGTAGTCATTTAAGCCCTGGGGGCATAGAAAGTTTTTATAGAACGTGTTATCAGAAAAAATCTAAAAAAGGATCTATCGATCGAAAATCGAGAGAGCTACTGCTCTAATTGGTCTTAAATACTTACTTAAAGGTAACTAACTCGCCTCTCACGCCCAGTTTTTCCCCAAACATATCCAATCAAAGTTTCGAGACAGTCATTTTGTTCGAGTTAATTGAAAGCTCTGGAAATTAGGTCTTTGTGGGTGACACCCCCCCCCCCAGAGCCCGCAGGGCAAGGGTTGTAAGTTATGCCCGGGGGGCTTATAAGGTTTCAATAGAACGTTTTGCCGTTGAAACTTCAAAATTGCCTAATTCGATTGGAATATGAAAGGACTAGATTGCTTTTTGACAGTTAGACGTGATTGAAGGACAAATAAAACACTTTCTACACAAACAATGCCCTGAAACACATCAAATCAAAATTTTGAGATAGCCATTTTGGTCCACCCAGTTTAAAGTTCAAGAAATTATATCTTTGATTAGAACACTCCCCCCGCAGTCTTCAGGGCAAGGATTATAAGTTATGCCCTGGCGGCATAAAAGTTTTTCATTGAAATCTTTGTCGTAGAAACTTGAAAAAGGGCTCATTCGATTGGAAATTCAAAGGGCTAGTGCCCTTTTTAATAGTCTCGAAAGTGATTTGAGAGCAACTAGCCCCCCTCTCACGCCCAACTTTTCCCCAAACACATCCAATCAAAATTTTTTATAGGCATTTTATTCAACCTAGTTGAAAATTTTGGAAATTAGGTCTTTAAGGATGACAACCCCTCCACCGCCACAGCCAGAAGGGGAAGGGTCATAAGTTATGTCCTGGGGGAATATAAGGTTTTTTTTTATAGAAAGCGATGGTGTAGAAACTTGTAAAAGGGCTCATTCAATTGGAAATTGAAAGGGCTAGTGTCCTTTCTAATAGTCGAAAGTGATTCAAGAGCAACTAACCCCCCTCTCACGCCCACCATTTTCCCAAACACATCCAATCAAAATTTTGAGATATCCATTTTGTTTAACGTAGTTGAAAGTTCTAAAAATTAGGTCTTTTAGGATGATAACCCCATCAGAGCCCTCAGTGCAAGTGTTGTAAGTTATGCTCTTGGGGCATATAAGGTTTATAGAGAAAGTTGGGGGGGGGGGGGGTTAGTCATCGTCAAAACATAATTTCTGGAAATTTCAACCACGCTGAACAAAATGGCTATTTCAAAATTATAATTGGATGGCCTAGGGGAAAATGATGGGCGTGAGGAGGGGGGGGGGGCTGGCTGGTTGCCCTCCAATCCCTTTCAACTATTAAAAAGATTACTAGCCCTTTTAATTTCTGATTAAATCATTCCTTTCTGAAGTTTCTACGACCAATCCTTCTGTACGAAGTGCCCTGGTCTAAAACAAAAAAAACAAAAAAATAAATGATATATAGTGCCAACATCGTTGTTAACTTAGGCAGCGCTTTTGCGCTGCCTATGATAAAAAACAGATTTTAGAAACGATTTGTGAAAAAAACTACATATTCATTTGATTTTATGTATACATATAATGTCTGTATATTTACCTTTTTACACATAGCTAAAAAGAAAAAGTATTCAGATTTGTTTAGTAAGATTTGCTGTTAATTTATTATGTCTGTTTAATCTAAAATTTATTTTAGAAGTTGAAGATGCTTTACCATGTGACAGTGAGAAGCCCTTTCATTTCCCAAAGCATCTTTTGTCTCCAAAACGTGAAGATGATCCGTTGCTCAATTTACCTGGCATTTCAGGACCATGTAAATTTGAATACGATACCGACGAATCGGAATCCAAATGTCTTAACAATGAAGGTACATCTGAGACATTGTGTTTTTGTTGATTAAAATGCACTGAATAATATTTTATGTGACAAAAATTGGACACTGGGACTTAATTTTAAGATGAAATTTTTGTTTTACTTTATTTCGATTTGTATACGTTTGCCAAACCATTTTTGCTGTCTTTCAAGAACATTTTTAAATTTTCACTTGAAAGGAATTTGGTAGGTTTGTCAATTTTCAAAAGGCTTGATAATAAACATTACTGAAACTTTACTGAAAAAAATTCAAATGAATTTAATGAAAAAAATGTGCATTACCAGTTTAATATACATATGCTGATATTTATTCCTTAAAATATTAACTAATTTTTGATTGTTTAAAGATATAAAATGAAAACATTTAAAATAATTTTTTTAGTAAAGTACAAATTATATTGTGGCTTTTAGAAAGCATAGGGGTTTAGAACCATACTCATAATAATTTCTGCTCGTTTTGAGTTTGACTATGTTATTTATTTTAATTTCTGTTTGTTTTGGGTTTCATTTATTCATTGATGCTGATTTGTGGTAATTGTATGCTTGGTAGATTACAACCCTTTCCCTGAGGGCTGGGGTGATTTGTTACGTCAAAGACATAATTTCCAGACCTTTCAACTACGTTGAACAAAATGGCCATATCAAAATGTTGATCGGAAATGTTTGGGAAATGATGGGCGGGCGGGGATTCTCCCTTCAATTACTTTCGACTATTAAAAAGGGCAATAGTTTTCTCATTTTCCAATCGAATGAGCCCTTTTTGAAGTTTTTACGACAATGCTTTCTATAAAGAAAACCTTATATGCCCTCAGGGCATAACTTACAACCTTAGCACTGAGGGCTGTAGGAGGGTTGTCATACTCAAAGGCATAATTTCTAGACCCTTCAACTACGTTCAACAAAATGGCTATATCCAAATGTTGATCGGCAGTGTTTGGTGAAATGATGGCCGCGGGGGGGGGGGCATTCGCCCTCCTACTGCTTTTGACTATTAATAAGGGGACTAGCCCTCTGTATTCCCAAATGAATGAGCCCTTTTTGAAGTTTTTGAACGGCATTGCTTTCTATAAAAAAACCTCATAAGGCCCCAGGGCATTACTTACAACCTGTGCCCTGGGGGTTGTGGGGGGTTTTTCATCCTCAATTACATAATTTCTGGGCCTTTCAACTACATTGAACAAAATGGCTATCTCAAATTTTTATTGACTGTGTTCGGGGAAAGGGTGGGTGTGAGAGGGGGGTTAGTTGGCCTTCAATCACTTTCGACTATTAAAATAAAAGGGCACTAGTCCTTTCAATTTCCAATAGAATGAGCCCTTTTTGAAGTTGTTACAACAACGCTGTCTATAAAACCTGGTGTACCCCCGTTGCATAACTTACAACCCTTACCCTGACGGTTATGGGGGGGGCTGTCATCCTCAAAGACCTAATTTCCAGAACTATCAACTAAGTTGAACAAAATGAGTATCTCAAAACTTTGATTGGATGTGTTTGGGTAAATGGTGGGTGTGAACGGGGGGTTAGTTGCTCCCCCATAACTTTTGACTTTTTAAAAGGGCACTAGCCCTTTCAATTCCCAATTGAATGAGCCCTTTTTGAAGTTTCTGCGACAACAATATTTATAAAAACCTAGTATGCCCCCAAGGCATAACTTACTACCCTTGCCCTAAGAAGTGTGGGGGGTTTGTCATCCTTAAAAACATAATTTTCAGAACTTTCAACTACGTTGAACAGAATGGCTGTCCCAAAATTTTGATTGTGTGTGTGGGGAAATTGTGGGCGTGAGAGGGGGTCAGTTGCCCTGTAATCACATTCGACTATTAAAAAGAGTACTAGCCCTTTCAATTTTCAATCGAATGAGCCCTTTTTGAAGTTTCTACGACAACGCTTTCTATAAAAAACCTTATATGCCCCCAGGGCATAATTTACAACCGTTAACCTGAGGGCTGTGGGGGACTGTCATCCTCAAAGACTTATTTTCCGGAACTTTCAACTACGTTGAACAAAATGGGTATCACAAAATTTTGATTGGATGTGTTTGGGGAAATGGTGGGCGTAAGAGGGGGGTTAGCTGCCCTCTAATCACTTTTGACTTTTACAAAGGGCACTAGCCCTTTCAATTTCCAATCGAATGAGCCCTTTTTGAAGTTTCTACAGCAACCCTATCTATAAAAACCTTAAATACCCTCAGGGCATAACTTACAACCGTTGTCCTGAGGGGTGTGGGGTTTGTCATCCTCAAGACATAATTTTCAGAACTTTCTACTAGGTTTAACAAAATAGCTATCTCAAAATTTTGATTTGATGTGTTTGAGGAAATGGTGGGCGTCAAAGGGGGGTTAGTTGCTCTCCAATCACTTCCGACTATTAAAAAGAGCACTAGCCCTTTCAATTTCCTATTAAATGAGCCCTTTTTGAAGTTTCTACGACAACGCTTTCTATAAAAAAAAACTTATATGCCCCCAGGGCATAACTTGCAACCCTTGTCCTGAGGGCTCTGAGGGGGCTATCATCTTCTAAGACCTAATACCCGGATCTTTCAACTACCTTGAAAAAACTCAAATTTCAACTATCTCAAAATTTTGATTTGATGTGATTGGGGAAATGGTGGGCGTAAGAGGGGGTTTAGTTGACTTCCAATCACTTTCGACTATTTAAAAAGGCACTAGCCCATTGAATTTCCAATCGAATGAGCCTTTTTTGAAGTCTCTACGACAACGCTTTCTATAAAACACCTTAAATGCTGCCAGGGTATGACTTACAACCCTTGCCCTGGGTATTAGGGGGGGGGGTTGTCATCCTCAAAGACTTAATTTCCAGAACATTCAACTACGTTGAACAAAATTTCTATCTCAAAATTTTGATTGGATGTATTTGGGGAAATGGTTGGCGTGAGAAGGGAAGTAGTTGCCCTCCAATCACTTTCGACTATTAAAAAGAGCACCAACCCTTTGAATATCAAATTGAATGAGCCCTTTTTGAAGTTTGTAACATAACGCTTTCTATAAAAAACCTTATATGCCCCAAGGGAATAACTTATAACCCATGCCTTGAGGGCTGTTGGGAGAGTGTCCTCCTCAAAGACATAATTTCCAAACCTTTCAACTACGTTAAACAAAATGGCTATCTTAAAATTTTGATTGGATGTGTTTGGGGAAATAGTGGGCTTGGAAGGGGTGTTAGTTGCCTTCCAATGACTTTCGACTATTAAAAAGGGCACTTGTTCCTCCAATTTCCAATCGAATGAGCCCTTTTCGGAGTTTCTACGACAATTCCTTCGATACGAAGTGCCCTTGTCTAAAAGAAAAAAAATACATTGTGCCATCATTGGTCTTTATTTAGGCAGCGCTCTTGCGCTGCCTATGATAATTCCAAATATTTGTTGTAGCATTTCCTATCTTTTACTTCTGGTTTGATTTACCCCTCCGTATACTTTTTGATCGTTTAAGGTTTCAATTGCGCTCTTTTGTTACATTAGAACAACTAATTTTAAAAGCTAATATAAGTATCACCACGAGGGAGAAAAGAGGGGTCGAAATAAAAACTCAGTTGTTTAAACATATGGAAATATATACTGCTTTTTTTTTAACTCTGTAGACTTTTAAAACATATTGAAAGATTCATTTTTTGTTTCGGGTTTTTGAGTTTTGATATTTAGATATGTTCGTTTTTTTATTTTATTTTTTTAACTCTAGACTTTTAAAAGATATTGAAAGATATGTTTTTTATTTTCGGTTTTTGAGTTTTGATTTTTTGTTTTATTCCTTTTTACGTTGTTAACTTTTTTTTTGTTTAAAAAATATTCTTTTTTTTAGACACTTTTTTTAAACTGTAATTTTTAGGTCACTTTACAGCACACGTGTCTGGACTAAACTTACAGGGAAATACGTCACTAGTTATTTCTAAGAATCCATCTACGATTAGTTTCTCAAATGTGTCTGAATCAGAATCTGAAGGAAAAGGCTTAAAAAACCAGAAAAGAGGTTTGAAAAGTTGCCTGCAAAGTAAAAAGTATAGCAAATTGGAAAGATATCAAAGAACTCATAAAGAGAAAAAAACATATCTATGTGAGATATGTGACAAGATATTTTCTCTAATGCATGATTTTATCTGGCACAAAAGAGTCCATACAGGTGAGAAGCCGTTTAAGTGCTATGTTTGTGACCAAATCTTTTCTCAAGCAGGAAATTTGAAACAGCACCAAAGAATGGATACGGGTGAGAAACCGTTTAAATGCGATATATGTAAAATATGCTTTTCTTCACTGGATAGTTTTAACAGAAACCAAAGAGTGCATAGAGGTGAGAAACCGTTTAAATGTGATGAATGTGCCTGAGCAAGACCTTTTCTCAGGCACAAAATTTGAAGACACATAAAAGATTGCATACGGGTGAAAAACCGTTTAAGTGTAATTTTTGTGACAAGACCTTTCCTCACGCATCAAGTTTGAAAATCCATCAAAAAATTCATATGGGTGAGAAACCTTTTAAGTGTGATAAGTGTGATCAAACCTTTTTTCAAGCAGCGAAACTTGAATCAGCACCAA